>NC_135736.1:44115000-44310000 GCF_041903045.1 Epinephelus lanceolatus
CATTGTGATACTAAGAAACATAATTATTTTAAACCAAACCATGCTTTTTTTTTCTAAATCTAACCACATGCTGTTGTTGCCTAAACCTAAGGAAGTAAACCTAAAAACGAAGGCTTTACCTATGTTCTAAGTTCTAAGACTGTATGTATTTAACAAGCACAAACTGATCTTTCTGTGAAAACAAAAGTGTATTTTGAAAACACGCATTGCATGTAATGACCGTTAATTAACATGCCACCTCTGGGCATCAAAAACTGACACAGAAAGGGTACGTAGCACATCATATTTTGACATGTAGGGCTGAGAGTAGGTGTTTCTGTGATGATCTGGAGAATTCAAGGATGAGGCTGATCACGGAGTTCTTTCTTAATGCACATTTTATTACAAGCTCGGATCAACGATGGCTACATGCAGAAGCTATGTGATGATGCGAACAAAAGAGACACAACTTATATAGGATGGTGACATGTATGGCTATTACCTAAAATGGTGCCTTGCCACATTAAACTTGACCTTGGGCCAACTAAAATTAGTCTAACTTGTCCATTCCTCAGTGAGCCTAGAACTTCTGATGCCTTGACAGCTGTCAAAGCGGAATATGATCCTCAGGGGGTCTTGACCAAGTATCTACTGGTCAGTGGAGATGTAAAAATACATACTAACAAGGGTCTCTGATCAAACACCTGCATTTGACAAGTTAGGTATGAGGAGTGTGTTGGAAAAGAAATGCAAATATAGCGAGGTGAAGCACCAAAGCTTGCTCCAGAACGAGTGAATCTAGGGTTGGTTTTCACTTTCACTTTCATTGGCGAGCACTGAAGGAGAGGATGGGGATGAAGAGCAACACAGCTGCTCTTTTCTCTGCTGGATAGGAAGTTGCCGGTTGCTAGTGTTGGCTTTTCCATCACAATAAATGTAACATACTCGTACTCGTACTCGTCATCCTCCGCTTATCCGGGTCCAGGTCGCGGGGGCAACAGCCTCAGCAGAGAAGCCCAGACAGTCCTCTCCCCAGCCATTTCCGTCAGCTCTTCCGAGGGAACCCCGAGGCGTTCCCAGGCCAGCCGGGCGATGTAATCCCTCCAGCGTGTCCTGGGGCGGCCCCGAGGTCTCCTCCCGGTTGGACATGCCTGGAATACCTCCCAAGGGAGGTGTCCAGAAGGCATCCTTACCAGATGCCCGAACCACCTCAACTGGCTCCTCTTGATGTGGAGGAGCAGTGGCTCTACTCCGAGTCCCTCCCGGATGTCCGAGCTCCTCACCCTATCTCTAAGGCTGAGCCCAGCCACCCTGCGGAGGAAACTCATTTCGGCCGCTTGTACTCACGATCTTGTTCTTTCGGTCACTACCCAGAGTTCGTGACCATAGGTGAGGGTTGGAACGTAGATTGACCGGTAAATCGAGAGCTTAGCTTCCTCGGGGTCTTGTTCACGAGTGAGGGTAGGATGGAGCGGGAATAAATGTAACGTTCCTACAATAATACAGTGACTTGCAGCATACATACAAGCAATGTGGGGAGGAGCGTCAAGTTTGAATGTTGTATTTACAAACTAACCCACGATCCCTGTATGCAAATTTGGGAATCCTAGGATGATAAAGACACGACCCACCCTACTCACCCTCGACATGGCTAGTACTTGTTGCTTTCATAGGTTGGATTGGTTAGGTTTACACAAGGGGAGTGGGATTGGTTAAGGTTAGGGTGAGAATGTCAGGGTAAGCCAATCAAAGGCCATTCCTTTGCTATCCTAGGATTTGCAGATTTTCTACTTGTATAGCATACCTCCTAAGAGCTTGAAGAGTTTATTAATATTTCAGCTTGGAAACCAAAAGATTCAGATTTTCAGGGGAATTTGCATTATTTGATAGTAATGCATGTCTATTTTTAAATCCTATTGTTAATGCGTCGTCTGAGTCAGCTTTAAGGATTACCAAGTAGTAGCTTATCTTTTTTGCCCTGGGTTTCGCCTCTTAGTCCACATGTAGGTTGCCAAATGTTTTTCATGGAGTTTGTTGCCGTATGCAACCTGAGAGGAAGACTGCAGGCGTTGCTCTGTTTCCTCTGGATGTTTTTTTGGGTTTGAAAAGAAACATTTTTATCTGTGCTTTGTTTGTTTGTTTCACTGCTATAATTCTCCTGGTGGAAATCATTTGAAACCAATCACACGCCTTTGGTGATCTCTAAAGGTTAGTAACTCTTTCATTCAATGCTAAATAAGAACACCTAACATCTGAGCACAAGGTTCTGTGAGAAAGTTGCTATGTAGATCATACAGAATATCAAAAGGAGTGCAGGCGCGTAATCTTAGAGCAGTAAAACAAACATAATATGGTGAGATCAAGGAGTGAATAACCCTCAGGGGTTTAACACCAGGAAACTTCAGAAACTTCCAGTAGAGAAATCAAACTTCTGATATGAGTGACGAAACATTTCAACACCACACAGCAAGCCCAGTTTCTTTTGACTCACTACTACCAGGAACTTCAAGGATGACAGAGAGTAAAAAGGTGCTTTACAGTCGTGGAGGGAGGTGGGAAGATAAGGGAGCATGAAAAGGAGGAAAGAAGAGAGAGGAAGTGAAGTGTCTGAGCAGAAATATGGGAGAAAAAACAAAGGAAGATGCAGCGACAAAGGGAAAGAAAGCACAATGGGAAGAGCATTAAGAAGAGGAGGCGTATGTGTCAGAGGAGGAGCCGGGGCAAACCCTGCAGGGAGTTTCTGTATCTACCTCCTCAGGCAAAAATAGAGACAGAGGATAAAGAACAAGGAAAGAGAGAAAATGTAGAAAAGGAAGAGAAAGAAAACAAGAGAGGGGAAAAAGGGATACATGTGACAGAGAAAAAAACATTTCCTTGTTTTCAAAATTGCTTTATTTTGTGTTGGAATGAGAACTTGTATAACCTAGAGGCTTGCTGTTGTAATATAATCTCACTCGCAGCCACCCACACACACACACACACTCACACACTTGCATATAAACACACTGTGTTTAGCGGCAGAAGAACCGGGGAAGCCCTGCAGTTTATTGGGTCATTGTAGATTCCTCTGTGGATGAAATATGCTTTAATTTGTGAAGCGCTGGAGGGACAGTCGATAGGAAACCTCAGTGTGACACGGAGAAACAGGAGAGGGAGGGAGGGAGGGAAGGAGGGAGGAGGGAGGAAAAGCACATAGGGAAACAAGTAAGGGAAGGTTGAGAGTGAGGAGTAAAATGGAGGAGGGAAAGGGAGGGTGAGAGGGAGAAGTGAAGGAAGGAGAGAGGTTTGACAGCCAGTAGAGGTGGACATATGGGCTGGGAGGGGTAGAGAGAGGAGGGAGAGAAAGAGAAGCAAAGGGAGGCAGGATGGGAGGGTACATTATAATGAGGAGAGGAGAAGGGGAGAAAGGGATGGCTAGAGACAGAAGGATACTAAAAGAAATGCAGACAGGAATCAGAGGGAAAGTGAGAGGACAAACAAGACAAACAGAATTCAAATGCTTGAAATGACCGAAGCGTGTGACTTCGACACAGGAGGCTGCTGTTAGCATATCATTTCATACATGTAGTTAACATTGTTGTCTTTGACCACGATTTTATCTTGTTTTAATTTCTTTAACTCAAGTCAATATAATTCATTCATTCATTTTCCGCAACCGCTTATCCTGTTGGGGAGCCCATCCCAGCTGACACTGGGCGAGAGGCGGAGTACACCCTGGACAGACTGCCAGACTATCGCAGGGCTGACACATGGAGACAGGCTGTGGGAGGAAGCCGGAGTACACTGACACAGGGAGAACATGCAAATTCCACACAGAGGGGCCCCCCAGGTTTCGAACGAGGAACCCTCTTGTTGTGAGGTGACAATGCTAACCACTGCACCACCGTGCCACCCCAATATAATTCAGTTCAATTCAATGTTATTTATAAAGCTCAGTATTGCAAAGACACAATGTGCATCAGAGGGCTTACGACAACATACAACGTCCCTCTGTCCTCAGACCCTCACAGCGGATAAGGAAAAACTCCCCAAAAAAATCCTTTAAGGGAAAATATTCTACACTAAGTGGCAACCTTCAAGGCTCAAAAACAAAGCCAATGCAGAAGTGCTGAAAACTGCAGTTCCATGAATGACCACTTGAGGCTGGCTCCAGAAGCGATGTTGATCCCAATGGTAAAATGCCAAACTTCACAGTAAAAATAAACACGTTTACAGCCTGGTACAAAAAACAGTTTGGGTTTCTATGGCTAATTTCAACATTTATGACAATTGTTTGAAGGGTGAATTTTTTTATAACTCACCTGTTTACATATTATTAAGGCTCAAAGTTTAGCATATTTAAAGGCAGTCTATGAGGCATCACTACACTCTGAGTCAGATCCATCCCCCACTCCTCCACAGCTCCATCCTCTTGTTCAAATATGGTTACTTCTGACTGCAAAAACTAAGATAGCAACAGCCAAAATGCTGAACTCTAGGTCTAATATGGCATTGTACAAACCAATGGGTGATGTCACAGTAGCTATGTCCACTATTTTATACATTCTACAGCCTAAACCTAACCAAACCCTAACCATGAAGTGGCAAACATGAATAGTCTGTGTGTTTTGCTGCATTCACATGGGTCATGTTAAAGTGTTCATGAGAAGAATCCATATACGTGCCCCGTAGAAGTTTTCTAAAACTCTGAGTTAATGAGTTGTGGCGTGTTTGTTGAAGTTTTCAGAAATGGTAGAGGCCATGGAAGTTCTTTTTTCAATGAATGGTAAGTAAACATATTTTACAGTTTTTCTTCATATTTTATAATATATCTGAGGAAAATGTTGATAAAAACTAAATCACAATTTTTGTTTACAATAACTCCTGGGTAGAAAACCCCAGCATCACATAGATAAAGTTATATGGCGCTAAGCAAATGCTGCCTCAATTGGTTAGTTTTAGCCACCTGAAAAAAAAGACTCATCTAAAAAATCGGTTTAAGTGTACACTATATTTAGAATATTTCCACCACTTTACCTTACCATTAGACCACCCTTTCCGATGAGCAACGTAAGTTGTTATCTCAAACCTACCAGACTCCACTGACAAAAACACTTGTTTTAAAACACAATAGTTGCTGCTGCTGCCTTGATCTGTTAGTGTGGAAGTTAAAGCAGTGAAAACATTCTCAATACAGTGTACACTTAAATTGATATTGATTTTTTTAGGTGGCTAAAATACATTTTGCTTCAGCCCCTGTCCACAGCAGTACATTGCCTATCTTCTGTGCAGGTAGATTTGGTTTAAAGATGCTAGCTAAGCAACACAGTACATAAAATGAGCACAATAGAAATGCCAGATGGGTTGGCGGTCAGGGTACCTTCAGACAGTTCGTTTTTTCTTGTTAAACCAAAAACAGAAAAACGGAAATACCATGGTTTTCCCGTTTTTTTCCTTTTTGGTTTAAAACAAAAAAACGAAAAAATGGAGCCGTTTTTTTGTTGTATCTTCAACATTACAGTTACGGGTGAAAATGACAACAGAAAAGTTTCAATTCGAAACAGCAACCAGTCATCTACCTGCAAGTGTTAGCCCAACGTCACCATGATTCGTCTCATCCTAATGGCCTTGTCTTTTGCCTCTGTCATTACGCCTTTGCATTCCCTGCATTACGTTACTTACCAGGCCTTAACCTGGCAGCGATGTTCTCACCACCTAACCATTTGAATGCCAAGCATGTTGTGTACACCAGTTACCATGTTGTAACTACAAGCTCACGAGTTCCATTTGAAGGGTTTTAAAAGGCACCAACAAACAATGTTGTCCCTTTATAAGGGACATCAGATCATAAAATATTCATATGGGTCATTTTGGAGGGCAGTGTTCCCACTGCTACTTCACTGATTTGTTTTTAATAGTTTGTTTACAGCATTTTAATTTCCTTTCATTACACTAGGCTATATATAGCAGTGGTAGCACCTGTATGTTACAGGTGTCCTGCATTGCTTAACAAGATGCACTGCACCTGGCATGGAGGAGGTGTGGAGACTGCTGGTCCTGCTGCCTCTCAGCCTGGGATTTATGTTGTCATGTTTGCTTGTTTTGTTAATAAATCTCATGCGAGTGTTTGAGGTGTCTTATGTGGTCATTTTGGGACAGTGCTGGAGTTTTGTTCACCCCATAGGGTCACCCAAGGGTGGGGCGTAACAGATTCCCATTTCCCCAAACCAGTTCATTGCCATTCTCTACCTGTCCACCAGATGCCCCCTGACTTTTTCCCCTTTTCCTCCAGTCACCTGACTCCCTCATTCACATGCACACCTGTTCCCATTTCCCCTCATCTGCAGTAACCCCTTTCCCTCCAGTGCTACAGTCACCTGACCTGCCACGCTCATCTGCTCACCTGTTTCCACTTTCCCTCGTCAGTCCTGCAGTATGTAACTGGTTCTATTCTGCTCAATCCCTGTTTGTCAAAGTTGCTATGTTGCTTTCTTGGCCTGTGTTTTTGCTTTCAAACTTCTGATGCCTGAACTTCAACCTGTACCTGCCTGCCTGCCAGTAAACCCACTTTGAAATCACTGAACTGATCCTGTCTGCCTGCTTTGACTGTGTTTGTTGAGACACTCTGGGCCAAATCCTGCCCTCCAACAAAAATACTTGGCCTCCGGACGGACATTGAAGTTTCCCTTTGCAGTTAATCTCAAAACCTTTAAATGTTAACAATACTTTTGTTAAATCAAAGATGAAGCCAGCCTCTTTATCATGTGTGGATAACCTGTCTCATCTCTCGTCTCATTATCCAAAACAAAACATACATTTGAATATATGTGTAATTTTTTTTTTTTTTTTGCAGAGGAAACACTGTCTGCAACATTATGATCACTACTTTGATACCTACTACTTCCACCAGTTTATGTGGCCTTGTGCCAAACAGCACAACAGTACTTTTGTTTGTACCTGTAATCTTAAAGGCAAGGAACCTACAAAATTTGAATCCCAGAAATTAACATGATGGTCTTCTCCTTCACGGACATTTATCAAGAACTGACCCACAACTGTTTTTATGACCAATTTTCACTGTAGACTGTAGAGACATCAGAGGAATCTCCGGGCCTGAAAAATGAAGCCAGGGTGAAAGTGCCAAACACTGTAGCTCCTCAAATGGTCACTTAAGACTGGCTCCAAAAGCAAGTCAGTCTCCATTGACACCTATGTTAAAATACTTAACTGTATTGCGTAAATCCACATGTTTACAGCCTGGCACAAAAAACATTTTGGTCTCTATAGCTAATTTCCCTCTTCATGACGACTGTAAGGGGGTTGAAATTTTTATATAAATCACCCCTTTACATTTTCTTAAGGCTTGAAGTCATGCATGATTAAAGGCACAGCTGCTCTGACTGACAGGTGGCGTATGTTGACCATAGTGCCAACGTTGGTTAGATAACGTAACCATGGCGTATTCCCAGATTCAGTATCATTTAATGTGTTTTTTGTTAATGAGAGTTAAGTGCAACATTTTTGGTCATCTAAAAAAAATCTCATTCAATGTTCGGTTGAACTACAAGACTTAGTAAGGCGACAGATTCTTAGTGATGGCAGTGCGACACTGAAGCTTTGACACATGCTTCAAACCCTGGATTACATTTCCATTGAACCACTGCTTCAAAGCTTGCTTTGGTGCGGAAAAAATCATGTGACATATGACGTCTGAAGCAGCAAATGCTTCGTTGCCTGAATGAATCTCCAATCAGGTGATTCACTGGCACCACCTCGTCTCGATTCTGACAGCTGACAGGTTGTGACAGTTTTGAATTTGAGCGCCACAACACTGTTATAAACGCTCGAAACAATGCACAATTTGAGTTGTCGTAGTAGGTGTGTTATTGCTGTTGAGTTGTTGGTATTGCGTTCGTTTGTATTGGATCATTATGGAGCCAGCCAGGAAGAGAGGTCGTTCTGACATGTGGGAACACTTCAATCTGATCGCTCCTGATAAGGTAGGTGTGCTTTATGTTTAATATGTAACGTCGGAAAAGTAAAGTTATAACTTACAACAGTAGCTGTCAGTACAGTACTATAGCTACTGTATGCTGTATCTAAAGTCTATATTAAGTAACTTAGCATCTCAGTAAAATGATGTATATGATTAGTGTAGCCATTAGGCTATAGCTTTATAGACTCAAATTGCATTTTTATTTACAAATGGCTTTCTCTACAGGTCCGGTGCTTGGTGTGTTCAGCTGAACTGAAGTATCATGGGAATACTTCCTCCATGATTAGGCACTTCACTGCCAAGCATGGAGCTACTAACCAGGGGAACACAAATCAAGGTAGGCTATATTATATTATTATTAATTAGACACACTAACACAATATGATATGACTGTATTCCATGACTCATAGGCCTGCTTCATTTAAATGCAATTTCACATAAATCCTTATTTTCTTTTGTTCATTTTCTTTTTATTTCTTCATGTCTTTATTTATTTGTCTTAGTGGACCGGAAGCGAGAGCTAGATGAGGCTCTTGTCAATATGGTGGTGAAAGACTCACAGCCTTTTTCCATCGTGGATGACTGTGGCTTCAAGGAGTTTGTGGCATTGCTTGATCCCACATACACTCTTCCATCCAGACGGGCTCTAAAGAAAAATGGTGGTCCAGAGATATGAGGAGGAGAAGACCAAGGTCAAGGCTGTCATGCAGGAGGTAGAGGCTGTGAGCCTGACTGCTGATATGTGGACCTCCATTAATATGGATGCATATCTAGCAGTGACCAGCCATTATGTGGATGACTCTGCGAAGCTGGCCGCAGTGCTTTTGGGAGTGCTACCTTTCCCTGAAGCTCATACAGCTGCTAACATCACTGCTGCAACGAGGTCTCTCATGGAGGAATGGGGCATTGAAGGCAAAGTGACCTCAATTGTGACCGATGCAGGAGCTAATATGGTTGCCTTCGTCAGAATTCTAAATCTAAGACATGCAATTTGTTTTGCGCATGCACTAAATTTAGTGGTGAAGAAGTCACTTGATGCAACTCCTGGCCTAGAAGACCTACGCACAGGGGCATGAAAAATGGTGAGTTTCTTCAAAACCAGCACAACAGAAAAAGAGAAGTTCAGAGAAGTGCAGGAGCAGATGAATCGTCCAGTGAAGAAGCTGATTCAGGAGGTGGACACACACTGGAACAGCACCTTCCTCATGCTGCAACGCCTTTTTGAAGAGAGACAGTCAGTGGGGGCAGCTCTTGCGACGCTGAGAACAGACGTGAGACTCTGAGTCCTCTGAGGACTACAAAACAGCTACTGCATGCCTGCAATTGCTTGCCTCCTTTTACCAGGCAACAGTAGAACTGTCAGAAGAGAAGAGAGTGTCAGGGTCAAAGGTCATCCCAATGATTAAAATGTTGATGTTGTACTTGTATGACACAATGGGAAAAATAAGCCACAACACCGCTAAAACACTGGGAGAGAACATGGCGTCATTGATGCAAAACAAGTTCGACACGACGGAGACCCAAACTGCACTGACCCTGTCAACACTGCTGGATCCAAGATTCAAGACCTTTGGTTTCTACAACCAAGTACAGGCACAGGCAGCAGTGAGACGACTGACTGCAGAATGCTCACAAATAATAAGACACACACCACCTGACACAAACAGAACAACAGCCCTCCACATCAGCTCAACCAGCACCAGCAAATGTTGGAAATCCATCATCCACAGGTAATGTTATAAATATGAATAGATAAAATGCAGGACAAAATAAGTACTGATGAATACTGTCATGTTTGTTCTTCAGATATTAACCTTTGGGAAATGCTGGACAGAGATGCTTCTGAAGCAAGGAGGGGAAGGAATGCCACAGCAGATGCTACAGTGGATGTGCAGCAGTACATGAATGATCCACCACTGGAAAGATCAGAAGACCCACTGGCTTTCTGGATGAACCATCAAAATGTGTATCCTCATCTGTTTCAGCTCACAAAACAATTTTTATGCATGCCAGCATCATCTGTTCCTTGTGAGCGAGTATTCTCCAAATGTGGAGAAGTTGTGAGCAAAAAAAAGAATCCAAATACTGTGGAAAAAAATAATGTACCTCAATAAAAATCTTTGAGTGTTCCCCATCACACATAATCACCCCCTGCCATAGTTATTTTTTTTTTTTTTAAAGATATTTTTTGGGCATTTTTAAGCCTTTAATCGATAGGACAGATGAGCGTGGAGGGGGGAGAGAGAGGGGGAGTGACATTCAGCAAAGGGCCACAGGCTGGAGTCGAACCCAGGCCGCTGCAGCAACAGCCTTGTACATGGGGCGCCTTTCTTTCAGACACCATCATCACTGCAGTGTCAAATGAAGAGGAAAGAGGAGGGTGAGGGGTGGTACAACTGAGGAGGGGAGAAATAAGAGGATAACCAGGAAATTAAGAAGGAAAGAGAGTGAGGGTGGTATTATGTGGTGAAGAAGAGGGATAAAGTGAAGCAGAAAGAATAAGGGGCGGGTTGACAAAAAGAAATGGTGGAACGAGGGGGAGTCAGAGAGCTTAGCAGGGGGTGGAGGGGGGTGCAAGGAGAGTGGGTCAAGGGGAGAGACAGATTGAAGAAGAGAGGGAGGAGAGAGGAGAGGAAGACGAGGAGAATCTCAAGCGCCCCGCTCCTGGGTTCGGCCCGTTGTCATGGTAACAGCAGCGAGGCGAGACGAGCAGCAGACAGACAGACTCGTTCTCTCGCTGCTCCCGAGTCTCCCTCTGTGTCTCCCGCCCAGAGATTAGTGGACAGCTGAGTCCCTGGTTGCGTCTGTCCTCTTCTTCTTCTGCTTCTTCTTCTTCCTGATGAAAAATGGATTGACAGCACGGAGACCAGTGGCTACTACACACACTGATAAGTCCTACTGCCGTGTGTGTGTGTGTGTGTGTGTGTGTGTGTGTGTGTGTTCATTCCTCTGCTTTCTCAGGAGTTTTGAACTTGCTCTTTAGGTTACCGAACATCAAGGGCTTCACAGACTACTAACCTTTTCCTTTCTAAACCTACACAGTAACATTTGCGCCTGGGGGCTGCACTTTGGACATCCAGCCTTCTGCTACTGCCTCACAGCTGCTCCACTACAGCTGGTGGCAAATCACTGCCTTGCTCAGCAGTGCTAGATTTAAAGGGACATTTCGAAAATACATATTTTTCCTCTTATGCCAGGTTCACACTACATGACATTGTTGTCCATCACTATGTCAGATTAGGTGATTGTGGAGTCATAAAATCGTGCCGCGAATTGGCCTACAGACATGACACACGTGTGTTATCGGGTTATTCTTGTCCTGTTTTTATTATTATTACTATTCAGTCACTATGGTTGCTCATGTCCCAGCCAAAATGTTATTGTAGTAACATAAGTGCCACCAGATGGCAGGAGCTGCATTTGAAGCACCACATGCAAACTATGCAAGTCACTGAATCCTCCACAACAGGTTCCTGCAAATGTTTCACAATAAAAGCCTTTTTAGGAAATGAAGGGATTCTCTCAACCAAAATTATAACAGACTTTTAATTGTAAACAGATACAGGAGGTACTATGCATTAACTTTATCAAGGCAAACCAGAGCGTCCTGTTTCTAATGTAGTCTGTTTCAAATTAAGCTGGTACCTTCTGCAGTTGTGGTGAGTAAAACCCCTGCAACTATTTCTTTTAAATTTTATTACTTTATATCCCTCTCCTTTATGAAGAAATAACATTCTTTGCAAGCCTGATGGTAATGGCCCCTGGTTGCTAAAGTGCTTCTGCTGTTTCACGCAATCATTTCTCCCTTTCAAAAAGGCCGGGGTGTCGTTGCCGTACAGTTGCCCACAGTAGGCCAGATTGGTCAAAGTGATGGCTGTGACAGGAGAAGTCATGAATGAAAAAAAGGAAATCAAAAATGCTAGACTTTCTGTCGGGACATCGTGAGACATCCCAGACGTGGTGTTGGTTGTCATGTACTATGACACACTACACAAGATAAAAGGATGGATTATCGCGCACAATACTTCGAGTCGACACCATATGACGTTGCGTAGGGCTATAATCGTCTGATGTCGTGTAGTGTGAACTCAGCATTACCCGTAGTGCTGTTAATCAATCTAGATTGTTTTGGTGTGAGTTGCAGAGTGTTGGAGATATCAGCCACAGAGATTTCCCTTTCTTCAAATATAATATACACCTATCAACTGTATCACCATGCAGAAGGAAGTGTGCATCTAGTTATGGACAAGAGGCACATCATCATGACAGCACCAGATGTAAATATTAATGGCGTCCCCCCTCGACTGATGCGAGGTGAGCTGGCACAAATCACCACCATGTGTGCCTCATTTTTTTTTCCACATTTATACCCCTCATACTTTTGAAGGTGTGAGTTTAGCTACTCAGAAATGAATGTATTTTAACCATGCACCAAGTTTATCAAATATTTTTATGAAACGTTTATAAAAAATTAACTTTATCTTAACCACCACCACCAAAACTCCTAAACTGAGTAAAGATAAAATGGCTGAGTCAGAAAATGCAAGTCAGGATGGCATCAGGCGCAGACTGTCCTCCCAAGAAAAATGACAGAATCAATCATTTTAAGCAAATGGAGACACATTAGTTTAAATAACAGAGCTGTCCATCAGCCATACTAATTATGAGTCTTGTCTGTCAAGAGCAAAGAAGAAAGTGTGATGGTATAAAAGAGCCACAAGGTTCACAGAAGGAGGTCAGAGTGGATGGATGGTACAACAAAACCTTTGACTTTAACACATGAAGCATGGTTTTCACTCGCCGTAGCGTCCCCTGGTTTGCAAGTCAGACATAATCAACCTGAATTTTTGTAACTGTGCACCCACTGCAGTTTTCAGTTCAACAGGAGAGACTGTCCGAAAAGGTTCACCTGTACAGACATCTCAAGACTCTTCACTAAAAGACCACATATACAGTCAAATGGCCTTTCAAAGAAACATTCGCCACACTGGGGAAAGAAGAGGCTCTGTGCCGCAAGGTGTGGAAGTATGCAGCCTTGTATTTGGAGCATATTGCAACAAATGAACATAAATGCCTCTTGGAAACCATCTCTGGAGGTCCACGCCACGGTGTCTCACGCTGTTATAAACAAACCTGAGACTCCCACTAGCATTCAACACTGGTTTACCCAACCAGGTAGTTCCTAAACCTAACCAAACTTTCACCATAAGCTTTGCCAGATCATGAAACAGAATTAATTCTCAAACTTCAACTGCCATTGACTCAGCTTCCCCCAGGCCTGTAATGCTCAAATTACACAACAGCTGCACCCTGAGATAACCAAAGTTCAACTTTACCGTATGTCATGTGGTGAGGAACAACCAATCACAGCCGACATATCTTTTACATCTTCCGTAAATATCAGTCTGTGGAAAATAAGGAAAGGTTGATCATTTTGGTGCAGAGCTGTCAGAGCTTTACATCTGTCCCACAGACGATAGGCCTACACACTTATAAACAGCGCCTGGAAGAAGATCAGCTCTGCACTCAGGATTTCAGGTAAATGGTCTATGATACTGTGCTTGTTAAGGTTGCTTAGCAACCTCAGACGCAACCCGCCACCCTGCTCTTGAAAGCTGGCTCAAAAAAGGCATAAAAGTATCACCCAGCGCCAGACCTCGCGTTTTCCAGATGGTTAACAACATGGTATGTGTACAGCCCCTGAGATCATCCCACGCTCACCTACAATATAATGAGAGGCATGCCGGATGGAAATAAAGTTGGTCTAAAGTGTCTGATTTTTTTTAAGGCATAATAGCTCAGTGGTTCATGTTGTATATTTTGTTAAATGGAGTATTGTGTGTGTTCAATATAAATATGAGTTTCTTTTGCCTCACATGCATTTAAAAAAGTATTAGTAAGTATTAGATTCTATTTAAAATGTACATTTACATGTTTTAACCTATTTAATCTATTAATTGAACCTAATAAACTCTTAATACGTAACTTAACCGACCCTGACCATGTCATTACCTATGCTCTAATCACATGTCTGCTTTCATCTATTCATTTATACACATTCATGTAAGAGGCACTATAGCTTGATCTCGGCATGCAGCCTGCTCCAGTTTCCCTGTTTCTACCCTGCAAAAAGCAGAGCCCAGTTCATCATGGTACATGAATCAGAATAGCTGAGTGGCTTACAGAATAAAAGGAAAAAAAAAAAAAAACCTTTTACCATAGTGGTGCCAACAGAAATGTATCACATGCAGACTCAAATGCACTCCAGCAGGAGCTAAGCGGAAAGCAGCTCAGTGTAAATGAATGTGAGCATCATAAAAATGTCCTCAACACGGTAACAAATTACACAGCAAACTTAAAATGTGCTACAGCAGCAGAGCTCTATGGCAAAGTGGTGTAGTGTGACAATTTAGCAACCCCAGTCTAATCAATGTGAATTAGCTGGATTTGATGAAGAACACATTCGCTGTTCTAAGTCATGTTTCAGCTCCTGTTGTTGTATCTGCCCAGCACTTTACTTATACATCAGTCATTGAAAGTATGTCAGCTCTCAGTGGCTCTGACCTTTGACCCTCTTAGTTGCCTGCCAGAGATATATGATCATTACCAATACTTCAAATTTTAGCGTGTATTTCAGTCTTGACATTCAAACACTGAAAGGTGCAGCTCTTTAATTATTCTTGAATACTCACAGTTTTCTGTTATTTCAGACCTTTTCCCAGCAACACAATCTCATCCCATGTTGTCACATATTGCCGCTTTATCAGTGGCCTTACACATTTCAAATAAACACAAGAAGTTTGTGCTCTAGAGAAAGGATCAACACTCAGTGAAAAACCTAAGCCCTATGATAAGCTAATATGGCAAGGCTTAACTATACAAACCAATGAGCAGTGATAAATAACATGTCTTTGGGGTCATCGGGTGGGAACCTCCTTTCACCAGTGTTTCGTCTAGTTGGTCCCACGACACCTCCAGGAGGCTAGACAGTGATCTCTGGCGTCCCAGAGACACTCCCCTAATGCCAGGTCTCACTGCTCCCTCCCTGCACCAACCCAATAACCTCCTTCACCTTACTTACACATGGCTTTCTCAGCCCAAACAGCACTGCCATCTTCAACCAAACCGAGGGTCCATACATGGGAGCTCCAGGTAGAAACAGGGCTGATACTACCTTTCCTAGCACATTCACCACACTCTATTTCACACGCTACGTAGCATAACTACAATATAAGCTAAAGTTAAAGGAGCTAAATGAACTTACAGGATCAGCAAACACACTCACCTTGCCACATGGCCTCAAACAAAATGGATTCAAATAGGCCACTCCCACACTTAAATACTTCCTCTTCCTGGATTTCCTCCTGAGAGGAAGTGGATCTCTCCACCTGATCTCAAGGAGTTATGTACCCTGTTTAGTAGTTCCCCCTGCTGGCCCCCAACTGACATTACTTCTTCTCTTATAGATAAACTGGCTACATTTAATTGCTTCATCTGACATTTCCCTCACTGTCTTCCTCAAACTCTGTCCCCGCACTCCGAGTTCCCCCAGAAGCGAGACAGCTGATCTTGCTATGAATCCCCTACACCCCACTTCCACTGGACAAATCCTAGTCTTCCATCCTCGCTGCTCAACTTCTGCTCCTAAGTCTGCATATCTAAGCTTTTTTCTTTCATAGGCTTCTTCCACTGAGTCTTCCCAAGGAACTGTCAGCTCAATGAAATAAACTATCCGTTGACTCACTGACCACAACACTAAGTCAGGCCTCTGCCTGGTACAAACTATTTGCTGGGGAACAACAAGCTTTCCCCCTAAATCTACTTGCATTTCCCAATCACAAGCACCTTCTAGGCGGCCACACCCTTGCCTCCTCACTAACTTATCTCTTCTGTGTTTCTCTCCCTCACGGACAAACTGAATTACTAAACTCCTATCCTTAACACCTTCTGAATTCACCTGTCTTCGTTTCCCTTCGATGCCTGCAGCTAAACATTTCAACACCTGGTTATGTCGCCATGTATATCGGCCTTGTGACAAGCTAACTTTACAGCCTGACAAAATATGCTTTAAGGTTGCGGTACGTGAACACAATGGGCATGATGGGTCCTCATTTACCCACAGTTTTAGGTTCTGGGGGGTTGGTAACACATCATATGTAGCCCCTACCAGGAATCTAATACGATTCTCCTCCATACTCCACAGGTCCCTCCAACTAAGCTTCCTCTTCTCTACACTTTCCCAATTCAACCACTGTCTACATATTGCACACTAGGTATCCTTTTGCATTTGCTGCTGACATCCTGTGGTACCACAACCAATGCAGGGATGTGAACAAAAGCACATAGTTAGGTTTAGGTAACAAAAGGTGGTTAGGTTTGGAAAAAACTTCATGGTTTGGCTCTACATTCATACGGGAAGCAAACACAGGGCTCCCAGGTGAAAGTCCAGGGTTTCTTGGACCCATCCACCACCCCTTTCAGCTCCATATATTACAATGTAAACAGCAGTGTTTCAACCTGACACCATCCAGCAGCATATCATACCACCTTGACAAGTGCCATCCAGCCATGTTATGAACTGACACTGCCTGTCCACGTGTTATACTGCCATGACAGGTGCGGTCTGGCTTACCAGTGGCATACCATAACACCACAAATGTTACCTGCAGTCAAATTGATGCCACCTGCTGGTATATCATACCGCTGCAAAATATGGCTTTTGGCGTCAGGTTTCAGACGCCCAAATTACTGACAAAGCAGCCATATTTGACAACTTTGGTGATTCTTGTATAAGGGTCTGATTTTCAAAGCCTACTCATGCCCCAGCACCACGATGTGCAATACAGCAACTGCCCCACCACCCAACCACCAGCACATATGACCAATTAGTTCTGCAAAACACAAAGTCAGCAGTCAAAGGATTAAACATTAAACTGAATTGTTATTTTCATTTTATTTTAATATATTTATTTTTCAACATGTGATCTGTCCTGCATGTCCCTTGTTTAACCCAGAATCAAAACCTGGAAATTAAATAAGACAAAATCTCTTCTGTCTTGCCATGCTTCAACTGCCCGCTAGACCCCCTAAATGAGTTTCCTTGCTTCTGAGTATTACCTGGCACAGTGGATTCCCCCCTCTCTGCATCACCCATGGACAAAAAAAGACAATAAGTTTTAGCTACGCTGTATTGGTGAAAAGGGCAGTTTTGACAATCTTTTTAATGAGCTGAGCAAAAGAGAAAGGTAGGATTAAATGTAACACAGAGATTCATGGCTGTCATACTTTGCGAAACCATCCGGTTGTCAAAAGTTACTGTTACTTGATCAAACCAGTGTCTATGTCAAGCAGGGCCAATGAGCAGTATCTCAGTTTTATCACACACATACAGTAGAGTATCATCAGTGTAAAAGCGGAAATTAATTCCATGACTAAATAGGGTATAATCTGGCCAAAAGGTGAAATTGAAAGAAAAAAGCAGAGGACAAAGAACAGAGCCCTGGGGTACTCCATATTTCACATCAAAAAACTTTTGAGGTAGTATCATTATAGAACACACTGTGTCTCCTATAGGTGAGACATGTAAGATCTGAAGCACACAGGAGCCAGGCCAGATATGGCAAATTCATTTTTCAGTCAGAGTATACAGTGATCTATGTTTTCAAAACACACTGTGATCCAGTAATAGAAGCACCAGGGCGCAACCCAAATCCACAGTAAGTATAGTGTAAGCATGGAAGCAGGACAATATCAAGCCCTAATTCAAGAGTAGTATGCTCAGTGAGCAAATGATGTATTTTATTATGTAATACAATTCTCCTTGTTTTTCTACCCCTCTATTCAGTGGCAAACTGTCTCAATATATAGAAAACACAGCTTGCAGACTTCATGGCCAGTGGCATTAGGGCATCTAGCTGTGGGAGGCCTTTCATCTCTGTTTGTAATGTTACTGCTGCACCCAGAAAATCTGTTTTTCAATTCTCTGCTTACCTTATACTTTAAGAAAGTGGCTCTTGAATTTACTGATTCAGTTAAGAGAAAAGCTGAAACCTGTCTGTTTCTATTGCATGAAATGAACTGATGTTTACGTAATAATTACCCTGACCCATCTTTATATTAGCCTGCAACTGGCTAACCAATTACAGGGCAGTTATTTCAAGAAGTTAATTGATAAGTTAATTCATGCTGAAGAGTACCTAGTGAGGAAGCCAGTTTTCACCTTACAGAACAAAGGAAAACCAATATTTCTTTTTGTTTTCAGCTCTTTTACTCACAAAAATGTTCTGTGATGGCCGTCACTTGCTCATACCAACATCTTACACATCACTTAATTAGCTACAAAATTTCAAATAGGTTAAACACTTACAGGATCAAGTTTTAGCTCTTTAACTACAAGTAACACATACTTAACATTTTTCAAAGTAATGCGCTTCAGATTTTTGGGGTGTATTTTGGTGCTGTACAAGCAGCCAGCAATGAATAGGCAACATGAGAAGTGGAGTAAAATAAACACATGCTCATATGTGAAGTTTAATTCAAACACTAATTTAATAAACCCCCTTTAAACTATGATTTTCCATCTGTCACTATTCATGTAGTAATGGAGGCCAAATATCAAGAGACTGACTGAAGTGGAGGACAAAAAAATTAAACTGAGATCAGTGAGCATAAGGACCAAATTAAAAGCTGCGTCATGACTCTTGTTGAAGACTAAGGTAGAGCTTCAGAGGTGCCAAAGAGTCCTCTATACAAACTACTGACTAATTAGAAGGTTTTCTATTAATGTCCACATGAAAATCTCAATTAAAAGTCTGCACTGTCAAAACTTGGTTGGTGGAAATGCATTGCAGACATTTAAAATCTTTGAACACATAGACTATTTTATCTAATTAATTTTCATGCCAGTAATTGAAATCACCGGTTGCTTAAACTGAGTGAATATAGATTTTTTTTTTTTCTGGTCTTACACAGCTATGGTAAAGGTTTGGTTAGGTGTTGGCACAACATAACATCTTGGTTAAGGAAAATTGATTGTTATGAACACAATAATCACCACTGGGTTAGATAAAGGAATGGCAGCAATTATGGTGTCAGTACGAAACAGGAAACAAAAAATGTTCTCCCATGTTAATGTCTGGGAAAACTTTTATCCTGAAGAAGGAAAGCTGTGCCAAATATTGATCCATGGACTTTAAAATAAAAGGACTGCACTGGAGTTTTGTATTGGCGCCTCTCACTTTCTTAGATTGATAAGGTTCATACTGTCTTCTTATTTAGAATATTTTAAGGTTTTCTTATATCTGTGGAAGACTGGAGTCTCAGTCGAAACTGTCAAGCAGGTAAAACACATCTCCTTACATCTTGTCTGTCTGAATGTAAGAAAACCTTAAAATACTCACACTTTCTTTCTTTGTTGTCTACTCACTAGAAAAGGTTTAGGTTTACCTTCAGTTTTTCATGTTCTTCTAATGGTGGAAAAACTCAGTCCAGCTGCCAGAGGAGAATGTTGGCGTTGTACATTTCTGCAAAGCATTTGTACATTTAATACATAATAATGTGTGAGCTAACTTTGTCATCAGGAGTCGAAGGAGATGGTGAACGTTGCAACATGTAGACAAGATGGCTGCCAAGCTGTCGACCACTTGAGACCAGCAAACAACAACACCAGTTGTTTTTTCGTAACTGATGTCCAGGTTTCCGGCTGCATTAGTGCCACCCAGCGTGGGTGTCTTTCTGCAACTTGTCACCACCTTTTCATCGGCTTTTGTGCCACCAAGCCAAGGTATTTAAAGCCAAAATTGGTTTTTGTACCTCAACATAACCATATGTTCACCACAACATTGTAAGCGAGGTTAACTTTTAATGTATCCCCTTCATAGTAACATACAAACGTAACATTGTTTACAGAAACATATAACGCCAACATTTTTCATGGTGATAGGGCCACAAAAACAGGAGATGTGACCTATGAAATAAAGTATATGTGCTTTGTAATAAATTGTTTAAAACATGAAACCACTTAAAGAATCCTTGAACAGTATCTTAAAAGTTTTTGATCCAAAAAAGAGAAAGTTGAAGCTGTAAAATAATTCTAATCACTTTGTCTTGGTATTGATAAACAGCTATATAAACCTCTCAGATACAGTATATTATTTTGAGCTATGGGGCAATAAACCCTATTGCCTCTCACAGACAGCAGCATATTGTTTTCTCTAGCATTATATTTTGGCAGGTGACCCCTGGAATAAGATTTCTTCTTCCGTGGAAACAGGGCGACTACTTAATAGAGTGTCTCCCAGCAGGGTGGACAGCAGGCAGGGTGGCTACAGACCTGCCTGACCCTAAACTCCATTAGTCATCCCAGGCCGATCCTCAGAACCTTTTCCCACAGGCGCACGGCCGGCCAAGCCAGATGCATTGTCGCCCCAGCAACAGGAACGTGAGCAAACTGCAGAGCACTAGAGCCGAATAGCCGGGATGTCCAAGGATGACGTTTGCATCCACGGGGCTGGAACGGAGCATGTGCCCCACGGGAAAACGAAAAAATGTCAAGAGCGATTAGAGGGCCAGAGGATGCAAAGTGATCTGGAGAGATGGTGAGAATTCAATGTGCGGAGAGGAAAGCTTTGTGTAAGGGGAGAAGGGTTTCTGTGTGTGTGTGTGTGTTTGTGTGTGTGTGTCTTCAAGGCTCCCTGATTCGTTGCTCCACCACCTGCCAGCTTGTTTGCAAGTATGTGTGTGCTCATGCATGTTCATATCACTGCTGGTTATACTGTATGAAGTCATGTCTCTGTGGTTCATTTTATATTGCAGAGCAGTGCCTTTAAAAATAAGCTCACAGCCACCATCTCCTTCTCCAGAGTAGAGCCTTAGCATGAGTAGACATCTTTTTATTCTGCTACTGTTGCTACCATGATCAGATATCTTTTATCCTTGCCCGCGCAAAGGATCATTTTGACATTATGTAAATATAGAAACTGGGCCTTTATTTGCTCCAATCACGGAGCTCAACTGTACAAACTTTTAATTACTTTCACACCAAACTCTTGCTCAACAAAGATGGAAAATACTATCAAATTGTTTATTTAAACTCGTACAAATGTTGTATAAAAATAGGAATAATATTTGTTGAAGATCTGCTCGCGGGACGTAATGTACACCCTTCCTCACCCCTAACCCCAACCCCAAGCAGTTAGCTTTGCTACGCATAAACATATCCCCAGTTGCGGAGGTGATGCTGCGGGAAACAACACAATTTTAGCCGGAGGGGAGCATTATTCGAAGCGGGCAAATACTTCTACACAACGCCAGAGAGACGGCCGGCCAGCACCAGTCTCTCCCGCTTTGAGGGTCTATTCTACGAAGTAACATTAATATGAATCACAAAACATTTTGAAACTTACCATTCAGTGACCACCTGAAAGGAATCATTTTCTGCTTCGTCCTCTGAATCATCAGAGGGCTCAAACATGTACGGCTGGATTAAATTTGTGGCAGCCATTGCTGAGCCAGGGAGATGTCAATCAAAACGAGGGAGCTGTCAATCAGAGCGTTATCTGCCACGCCCACTCTGTCCATTTTTACTAATTCAAGCTGTGTTTCCAAAGGCTTTAAGTGTTTACTCACAGTAGCTGGATTTGGTTTGGTGGATATTAGGACTGGTTGTAATCATCTATTAATTAAAGACAGACTTTTTATGAGATTATAGTAGCATATTTCAAAATTATTGTGGTCACTTAAGTTTTTGTTTGAATTCCAATGACAGTCCCTGTGAAAACGGATCTCTATTTGTCATCTGATCTTCTTCACCAGCTCCTAAAAAGGCATTAATTCAGAAACAGATGCATTTTTGGACCCTAAGGTATTTCCATACAGTATGTTTATTTCTGCAAATCTGTGGCACATACAAGCCCTCAAAAAGAGCAGTGTGCAAGAGAAAACCCACTTCATCAAACTGTGTGCTTCAGCTGTAAGGTAAATCCAGCAGGGCTGGCTCCCTACACCCTGAAGTGTCCTTTATAATTGGAGCGGTCTCAGATCTGATCTCAGCGTCTGGGATGGGAAGCCTCACTGCTTCCTGAGTCCCTGTCAGAGCATCTTGCATCAGGAAAAGAAGTGATTCTGAAATTACAAACCAGCGCCTTCTGTCATGTTTCTAAGGATCTTCTGATGTTGTGTTAATGCCTGATACTTGCATGGAAGCTTCTACAGATGATCATTATGTGTGCTAGATAAAATATATATAATATTAATTGTAACAAATGCTACTCCACTGAAATGTTGTGTCCTTTATCTGACTTAGACAGATCATCACAATGTAAAGATCATGGACTAACTGATGTGTTTCAGCCTGAGCAAACGGTATGTCAGGATTCGGGAGCTGATCTGTTACAGGGAATTTCCTGTGTATAATTACTCACATGATATAAGTTGCTTAAAGTAGTCATTGAAATAACTTTATTTGAGAAGTTGTTTCTTTGTTTTGATTGGCTTGCTGACCTAAACATTACATTTTGTACATTCATGTGGAATCAGTCAAATATATGGCATTTGACCTGATGGCCAAAAGAGACGTAAAGACAACAATCAATAAAGTGTCTTTCTCTCAGGCAGTCAGGTTTCAGTACCTAGAATAAATTTTCTCTTAACAGCACTGCAAAAATAAAACATTCTTCACTTATTCACTGTGTATAAGAAACTAAAATAATACTGGACCTTCACTGTCTACTACAAACAGGTTTTAACTCAGCGCACTCAGAGTAGTAATTAAGGTTGTGTTCACCGGCAGCCGTCATCAGCACACTGCTGGCTCCTCTCTGTTGTACTTCCCAAATCCTCTGAGTGTTGTGTGTTTTAAGCGAAGAGTGCCAAAAAAACATGAGTGTATGAGCCAAATGACGTCTTCCAAAAGTTCAGTAGTAAACAAGCGGCAGCCTCTGGGGCTGAAAAATGAAACCAACACAGAAATGCCAGAAAATGCAGTTCACCGAATGGCCTCTTGGGGCTGGCTCCAGAAGTCAGTCAGTACCTATAGACCCCCTTGTTAAAATGCCCAACTTAACAACAGAAATAACCATGTTTACAGCCCAGTACAAAAATAAAATAAAATACAACTTCACATCAGCAGACTCACTTTCATAACGGCCATGCTGCCATACATTCACAAAGCAGCAGGCTAATAAGGAAGATGGAAACATTTACCTAAGCAGCAGAGAACACGTTCAAAAACCTCCAATCTGAAACACGACTAAGACCAACAGCTAGGGTTGGGTCGGTATGAGAAAAAAAACACGGTCTGGTTTTTGTTAAAAAAAAAACAAAAAACAAAAAAAAAAACGCATCAAGTCGGTAATACTGGATTTTCGCCACTTGGGGGCGCAACTGACTCATTTAAAATAAAAAACTACCTTAGGACACCAGAGTGACAGTAACACATTGTTTCTTTTATTCCTTACAAATACATTTTGCAGCTTACTCAATCAGTGCAAACAAGGGTTGCCTCCTTCGTCTGGCTCAAAGCCAAAGTGTTGCCATAGTGGCGCATTCTTTGATTTCTTCGAGACTAAATTGTCCGCCATTATCGACTCCCCGTCACTATTAAACAAACTCCAGGCTACAGTAGAGGCCTCGGCGCATGCGCACTCGCACCCCCTAGCTCAGTCCCCGCCCCACCCCCCTCTCTCTCCTGCTCGCTGTGCGCTTGGCGAAGAAGCAGACACAGGTGCTCACATACTCAGGCGTACTATAAGCGAAGCGGACTCCACGTAAAAATGTCCGTGAAAAATCCCAGCGATGTGAAAAATACATGCCAAACAGTCTTTTGTGTGACACTGGTGCGCGGAGCGGAGTCCGCGCGGTCATGCTTTGCGCGCACAGGGCTTGTGGACGTCCACTTTTACCGGGCGGACCTCCACGGCATCCAATCCGCGTACGTTCCGCCCAAGTATGCGGTCCGGTCGGTCTCAAAAAAAAAAAAAAACTCGGTCCAAGAGGGAGTACCGAACCGAATTGGTATTACCGAGAACCGACTTAACCCTACTGACAGCACAGCAACATGGAGCTCCAGGAAACACACCACCAAAGGTGAGCCCTTTGTGACCCTGGACATTGCTGTAGTGTTATACTGGCTAAACAACCCAAAATGGATTTCAGTGCTGGGCAGCTGCAGCCATAATGAAGTAATGAAGCTTGTGGCTGGATATGTTGTGCGTGAAATGTTGCTCCACAAGTGACTCTGTCTTTCAGGCAGTCTTCAGAAAATGCTGGTCACAGGCAACTGAAGACCTCCATGTACAAAAAAAAATTTAAAAACATTTGCAAGCGATCTAGCCTTAGGTACACTTACTGGCAATCACCCAGACAGTCACACAGAGGTACACATCTGAAGTTTTGGGAGATACGCAATTAGCATTTTTATTGGGTGTCACAGAAAAGTAATATAGTGAGTAGTGTAATGAATTACAGTTGGCAGGGAATAATATGTAAAGTAATATTACTTTTGAAAAGACTAAGGAGTAATATATGACATTTTCAGAGTAAGGAGCCCAACACTGCTGACGGAAGTTAAATATAAAGAAGGAAGCAGTCCTGTAAGATTGGAGTTTGTGGATGGCTAACAAGACATAGGACTTTACCAAGGACACCTGTGTTCAGAACCGTGTGAACTTTGAGTTAACCTCATTTTTAGGTACAACCTTACCAAGTTTTTTTTTTTCATAACCCCAACCACAGTAACTTTACTTTAAGTTCACAACATTGATCATGGACACCAGTTCAAGGATATCATACAAACTGTGTATTAAGATACACTGATTAAAGTATTCTTTTTAAAATAAATATAAAGTTATGTCACCAGTCTAATGTTGAGTATTGCCAGAATTACACTGTAACTTCAGCTCTCCTGGACACCACTTAGGTCAACGCAGCCAGAGCAAATCAACAACTGAGAGGCTAATCCTTAAAAATCCAGCAGAATCTGAGTGTGTTGTATTAGACTCTCCTGCTCCTGGATTAATTTGAGCCAAAATGGAATCTAAAATTGGCTTGCTTGGTTGTTGAATACTCTGCCTGCCTCTCAATGCTAAATGAGGCAGGAAGAGGACATATACTGTACTGTATGAACACAAAATCACAGCTTGACCCGTCTACTCCAGTTGTTTGTTATGGAAAGGAGAGGCCAGATTGACATGACATGTAAACAGTTATTGTGGGAAAGAAGCAGAGACCTACTGTGAAACTGAAAGTACTTGGAACAGATTTGGACAAATAAGACAGTTGGATCGACCGGTGAGGGCTGGGATGGCAGAATTCTTTTTTTTTCTCTTTTCATTCTCTTGTCTATGTATTTCTTTACGTTCTCCTCAGTCAAATCTTATTTTCCTTTTGTTCCATCCTTTGCTCCTTTCCTGCCGCCCTGCTTATTCCTTTCTTCTTTCTTTTCCAGCCTTATGATTTCTTCCATTGTGTTATTTTTCCATTTTTCTGCATGACTCTGTTTCTGTCACTCTTCACCTTGTTGCCTCCCCTCCCCTCCCTCATTTCAGAGCCGCCAGAGAAATCTCGAGAAATCCACTCCCTCCATTTCCCACCCGTCACTGGTGATCAGTCTGCGAATCTATCCAATCCACGGATCACACAGAAACTTGCCGTGACCGCTTGATAATGCAGACGAGCGTGTAATGCAGACGAGGCCATGCTGCTCCCATCTACATTCCCTGTGCCTCTGAATCAGGCGTTTCCATTCATTAGTGGGTGTTTGTTGGCAGGCTGCTGCCTCTTGGTGGCTGCTGGCAGTACGCTTGGTGCCGCTCACAGCTGGAGTTTCGTGCTTTGTGGCGTTTTCATAATGGGCGGCAGAATTCTCACAGCACCCCTCGCCATCTGTCTCAGGGACTTTGCTCCATTTCCCAACTGAACCCTCCTTCCCTGCTTCCACCTTTACCTTCAATCTTTCTCTTCTCTCTTTTCAACCTTCTCACAGGTGTTGCCTCGCTCCTCATCAATAAGTATGGCATCATGAAAGGCCTCAAAAAGCTCACCTCTATTCTTCCTTTAACCCAAGGAAAAGCATCAGGGTTAAGTACTTTTACTTCATACCCTTATTAATTAGCAGCTAACACTGCTTGTATCATCGAAGGCGGAAAAGGCGGCGTTTCTTCAAATCAAATCAAATCAACTTTATTTATATGGCACTTTTTATATTACTTTCATACTACTACTTTTCTTGGCCATATTTATTGGATCCTTTCAAATATGGCAGGCCTTGTTGACCCATTATGACAGAACTTCAAAGGATCTGGGTCCAGAATTAGGACACAGCATCTATCTGTCTTTTGATCTCTCTCCTCCTACATCACTTCATATTCCCTTTTTGGTTCTTGTCAAAGCAGCATCTTCATGTGTTGATCATTCCACAAGCACTGTGTATTTTCATTCGGTCTTTGTTGCATTGTGCATGCCTGCTATGCTTTTTCCGAAGGTGGTGGACCGTATCTGCAGTTTCTGCTGCCATCCGTGGCTATTTTTCAAAACAGTTGCATAGGGAGACTTCCATTTCCAACCATTCCGCACTTATCTATAAGTCAAAATGTTTGTAGAAATGTTCTAGGCTCTGTTTGCCAATATGGGCCATACTTTTACAGCCTTAGATTTGTTGATGTAGGCAGATAATTCACCATCAGTGGACTTAAACATGGCTGTCTTGTACGGTAGCCTCGGTCATGTATGAATGGTTGAATGTGACATGTAATGTTAAAGCTCTTTGAGTGGTAGGCGGATTAAAGAGGTGCTATACAAATGAAAGTCCATTTATCATCATGCACATGGAGACAAGATTGCCACTGACTAAAACGACACTGATGACTGACCTCAAAATGACCTACAGTATATTACCACTCAAAGGGTTGTATTTCTAAAGATGTGCTTAACATCACGAAAAGCTTGCATTTCCACTCCAAAATTATCTGTTTAGGTTTTGGAAAACATTGTGGGTTGGCATTACATGAGTGCTTTTGTCACTAACGTTACGCTATGTATGTGTCGTGGCATACATTACATACAACATGTCACATACATCAGTATCATATCAATGGTACTGGTATAACGGGCCACAGACACCAGTCTCCTGGGTGAAAGTTCTGTGTTTGTTTGACCCATCCACCACTCCTTCCACACAACCCTATAGGGTCTTCTTCAGTATTTGTATAATATTACAGAGACTGTTGCCTTTTGCGCTATGGCACATTACTTCACCCTCCAGCCGGGTCCATGTCATTGGTCCGACAGCCCATTGGTCTGACATCCCATTAGCCCGACGGTCCGTGGTGCTGAATGGCTCCCAGCGGGCGTATTTCTACCTTGATGGTGCGCCACGACCGGCTCTCGGTCAGCTGGGAAAGGCTTGAGGCGAAGCAGGCTCACGGCTTATGTGTTTGCCACTTTCTTTTTCATTTTAACCCAGACCATGATCTTTTCCTAACCCTAACCGTTTTTTGTGCCTAAATCTAACCAGACCTTAACCACAGGGCATCATGATGATTTCGGAACAACGGGACTTCGGAACAATGGGTTTAATATGGTCGGAACAATGGGATGTCAGACCAATGGGCTGTCGGACCAATGGGCAGTTCCCCTCCAGCCAGTTCTCATTCCTAACTCATCAAGCTGCTTGGTCACTGATTTCGGCGTTTGAGATCAACGCCAAAAGCCACTTTTCGCGACAGTATGATAAACCACTGGACAGCGCCAGTTTAAAACACTGCCAGTAACGACCAAATATGAGGGCCTGAAAAGTCCCTATTGTGTGGGAAGGAGAGTGGGTTAATGGGTTCAAAAAACCCTGGACTTTCACATGCGAGTCCAGTGTTTCTACATTCACACTTTCCGTGTGAATGTAGAACTAAACCATGATGTTTTTTTCTAAACCTAAACACATGCTTTTGTTGCACAAGGAAATAAATGTAAATAGGTGTTTTACAGACGTAAGATTGTTTTGAAAAAGACTGCATATATCCAACAAGCAAAGACTGTACATTTCCTGTGAAAACAGAAGTGTATTTAGAAAGGACATAATGCATTTAACAGGCGTAAACTGACACACCATCTCAGAACATCAGCAACAGCACAGGAGGATATAATATATTTGACAAGTTCAGATAAAAACGCGTTGCCTCATCTGCTCCTGTAATAATTATAAATCTAGGTATGAGTCGTAATAAGCTGCTTGCACAGTTGACCTTTGTGCTCATTTTTCCTGGGAGGCTGATGACTGAAGTAAGTGTAGGGTGATTGATCAACCACAGGCCAATGCAACCAAATTTTAAGAAAACACGAACAATTGGACCGACAGTTAAAGGGAAATTTCAGTTTATTTCAACCTCTCTCCTATCGTCGAAAATTTGGTTCAAGTGACTAGTGACATACAGATAATAGTTAGCATGTTAGCCGTTAGCCTAGATACAGCCGGGGCGCATAGTAGTGTCAGACCTGTTAAAACGTAAGTGAACGGGCAACCTTCAAGTGCAAAGTTAGTCCACTAAACAAGCTTTTTTTCCACAAAGACCGCCTCATATCGTTAGGATAAATGTCAGAGAACATATAGCAAACGACATGTAAACGTGTTGTCTTACCTTACCGGTGTGCTGCCATGTTTGTTTACCCTCTAGCTCTGCTTCCCAAAGCGCAGCCGAAACATATCTAGCCAGCTCTAGATAAAGCCCAGCTGGATACTAACGTTACTCCAGGTGGAGGTGTCTCGTCCTCGGTCACATCCAGACCTTGAAAATAAGCCTGCAAACGGTCCCATTCCTTGCAACAAAGGCATTCCTCTTCTGTGGGCACTGGGGCACAGCATTCACAGGTACACCACCAATCTCCAGAGCTACGCAGCCTTGCAGCAGCCATTCCTCCTCTCTCGTCCTCTAACGTTACCTGTTGCACCTCTCTCTCTCCTCCTCCTCCTCCGTTCAGATGACCGTCCGGTTCTGCCTTCCCGCTGTTGCTGCTTGTTCAGGCACACTATGAGATCGCTGTTTGTTCTCGCGATATTTTGGCTGCGCTTTGGAAAGCAGAGCTAAATTGTAAACAAACATGGCAGCACACCGGTAAGGTAAGACAACACGTTTACATGTCGTTTTCTATATGTTCTCTGACATTTATCTTAACGATATGAGGCGGTCTTTGTGGAAAAAAAGCTTGTTTAGTGGACTAACTTTGCACTTGAAGGGATGCCCATTCACTTACGTTTTAACAGGTCTGACGCTACGGCTGTATCTAGGCTAACAGCTAACATGCTAACTATTATTTTTATGTCACTAGTCACTTGAAACAAATTTAGGACGATAGGAGACGGGTTGAAATAAACCGAAATTTCCCTTTAAGTCCAGGCTTTACTGAACATATATGTGACGGTGGAACTACAACGTGATTTTGACTAATCAGAGTCAAAGTGACGGTGCAGTACCCACTGCTGGTTGAGTCCCCAGAACTTTTTGGTCTGAAATGCCTGTCCATAACTTGTATAGGTTGGTGACATGAGTAGCAGTAAACAAGTTTTCCCCTTCTATTCCCACATCTGCACATCTGCCCTCTGTTACACAAACACACCCACAACCTTAGAAGAAATGGTGGCTGGCAGCCCAGTCACACCTGCTATGCCTCATGTTTTTCCATTAAGTTCAGCGCATGAAAAGGGGAGAAATACTAAGGCAGAGATATGGAGGGATAAAGCAGCAACATGGTGAGCGATAAAACAACTGAGGCTGAAAACAAAAGATGAAAACATGAAACAAAACTTGAGGGGAGAAACACTGGGATGAGACAGGGAAGAGAAAAGGAGAAAAAAAGAGATTGACATTGAGAAATCACAAGAGGTTTTATTAGCAGAGGGCTGAGGATAGAAGATGGAAACAAAAAAAGGAATGAGATAGACGGAGACAGACGTGCAGGCAGTAGAAAGGCAGATATGGCACACAAACAGATCATATATTTGCAATATTGCTAGTATTTGACATTCCCGTCAATAAGGCCTCTTTGAATGGGACAGAAAGCAGAAATGACAAAGTGAATAAAACAGGAAGACAGATGAAGAGAATCTCTCTCTGAAAATCTTTAAATATTTGATGCTTTTGAAAGTTTTGCTGTCAGCTTCCATGCCAGAGAATTACATTGAATCAAGATTTTCTCCACCATCACAGATATTATCATAGATACTATTAAAGTAAAAGTTGAACCAGGTGAAGAGGTCCTGCAAATTCAAAATGTTAGTGATTATTTTCTCAACATATACAGATTTTGCCAGTCAGACACAAAATGACCAGGGCGCTGTTTCCTGATATCTATCAATCTTAGAAGAGTAATTGTGATAAACATCTGAAACAACATCCAGCTATATTAAAACTGGCTGTATTTGATTGTAACACCCTTTGCGATCAACTGGGGCAAAAAGTTCTGTTCTGCCAGACAGCTTTGAAGGCCAGAACACCATATTTTTTAACTCTTCGAATTCTGCAATAGAAATGGTCCGCCAATAGAAGCAGGGGTCCACCACACTAAACAGGACCCCAGGTGCAGGCTGTGCCAAGATGAGACAGGTCAGCACATACTAGCAGGGTGTAGGATGCAGGCAGGAAGAGCGTATATGGAACGCCATAATCAAGTGGCTGACATAGTGTACAGGGGCAAATGCACAGAGTATGGGCCCAAGGTCACAATGAAAGACGCCTCCTAAGGTGGTTGAGAATGGCCGAGCTAAGATCCCGTGGGCCTTCCAGATCCAGAGTGACAGACCGGTGATGGCTAACCAACCAGACATCGTGTTGATCAACAAACAACAGAAGAAGGCAGGGGTGATAGATGTAGCAGTCCCGAGCGACAGCAACATCAAGAAGAAGGAACGCAAGAAGCTCCAAAAATACCAAGGGCTGAAAGAGGAGCTAGAAAATATGTGGGGAGTAAAGGCAACAGTGGTGCCTAGGGACTGTGACCCCCACATTGGGAGAGAGGCTCCAGTGGATTCCAGGTACAACATTTGAGGTCTTTGTCCAGAAGAGTGTGCAGTTCTAGGAACAGCTGAGATACTGCTCAGAACCCTCCCAGGACTTTGGTAGAGGACCCAAGCTTGAAGAAGACACACACCACTAGAGAGGGGGATTTTTTATACCTTTTCAAGATTTTTTTTAGGGCTTTTTGCCTTTATTTGATAGGCCAGATATAGCATGAAGGGGGGGATGACATGCAGCAAAGTGCCATGGGTTGGAATCGAACTTGCAGCCGCTCCAGCAAGGACATGGCCTTTTGTATATGGGGCACCTGCTCCACCAGGTGAGCTAGTGGGCGCCCCAATCCAAAATATTTTTCAGTGTAGAACCACAAATTATTTCTGAACACACATAAGTTATTTGAACTATTTACATTATTTAGTTTTTGAGATAGTGAAAAGGCATACAGTTCTACTCTGTTGTTTACTCTGTTGTCCATAGTCCCAGATTATCTTTCCAAAGGCCTTTTTTTCTTTTTTTAAATTTATAACTCAAAATGCAACTCATGCATACATTACATGATCATACTCATGTACACTACATGGCCAAAACTATCTGGAAACCTCAACATTACACTCATATGTGATTGCTGAACACGTCACTCAAAATCCATGAGCATTATTTTAATGCTCTAAAAGCCTCCACTCTCCTTTCTCCTTTCTCCTTTTCCACAAGATTTTGGAACCTGGCTGTGGGGATTTGGGGGTTTGCAGCCACAACAGCATTAGTGAGATCCAGCACTGTTGTTGGGTGATAAGGCCTGACTCGCAGTTGACCTTCCAGTTCATCCCAAAGGTGTAGGATGTAGTGAAGGTCATGGCTCTGCGCAGGCCAGTCAAGTTCTCCCACACAGAAGTCAGAAATATTTATGGACCTGGCTTTGGGCACAGAGGTTTTTACATCCAAATGTATGAACAGAAGTATATTACATAGCCTACAGTAGATGCCAGTCAGCATGCACCCAGTTTAGAGAAGCTGGAGTCCGACATGTAACTTAAGCAATCTACCACTGTGGAGTGGTCAGCAACCAAACATACTTTAGTCACCTAAAAAAAGTTCCACCAAAAAAAATCGATATCAGTTTAAGTGCGTGCTATATTGAGAGTATTTTTACTGCTTTACTTTGCTGTCAGACAGTGATTTTCAATGGAAAAAGTATGCCACTCTCTTCAAAGCCAGACCTCATAGAGAAAAACAGCGAATTAACATTGCCAAACAAAGGTGCTGCTGGTCTAACACTGCCTCGATCAATCAGCCGACTAGCCGTTAACGGCTTCCCCGTCGGAATGGGCTGTCTGACGGAAAGGTAAAAATATTCTCAATATAGTGTACACTTAAACTGATATTGATTTTTTACATGGTTAAAATATATTTTGTTGCTGATCTCTCCACAGCAGTAGATTGCTTAGCTTCCATGTCAGACTGCTTCTCCAAACTGGGGGTGTGCTGAATGACATCTACAGTATGTAATATACTGACTATATACACCACACAATCCCTTTAAGATTACCCTTAACTGGAATCAAGGAGCCTAACCCAATCAAGGAAAACCAGGTGTACACCAGTAAGTGGACCACCCTATAATAAATATTCCTGTGAACGTTTATAGACCCTTTTAGGACCGACATGACAATGATGTCAGTTCGTTAGCTGGAGTCAAAACAGGACTCTCCACCACAGGGCTGTGAGCTACATAGGAGTCTTAAAATGTTGTCTTGTTGCGTTATTGGGAGCCAGAGTAGAAGGAGTCATGGCTCGAAACTTACATTTTATCACATACTAGCTACCACTGCCTGTCAACAAAAATAAAGTTAACTATGGTTCAGTGTGGTAAGACGAAATGACTGGACCAAGGGGATGATCAAAAATGCTCACCTGTAGTGCACACTTCATATCAGGATGAATAACGTTACGTGTATTAAGGGTTCATGTCCATCTAATCAGAAATTAGGAAGGTATCGAGAAGAATATTGGATGTCTCCGTAATAACTTTTTAGCGCATTAGCTAACGTTAGCTTCGATAGCAAAACAAACTGGAGGAAACTGGTACTGTGGGTCAGAGTTTACTTTTTCAAGTAACACTCGAGGTCCTGGAGAGTGAGCAACTTGACATGGTGCATTCGTAAACTCAGTCTGATGCTCTACACTAAAATGATGAATTATATGAATTAACAAACGGTTAATCACACATTGACTCCGCTCCACAGACAGAGTGCCAAGAGTGTGCTCAGCCAGTACTTCTGAATGCAGCACTCGTATTATCTTCCTCCATTGTCAAAAACAAACCAACAGTACTTGGTAGCTAGCATTAGCTTACGTCTGTGGAGAATTGGTTTGCCTCCAGCTAAGCCCCGCCCACCAAAAAATGTCACACTGTTTACTAAAGTTAAAAGGGTCTATTATGCTGTTAGTCCACAAATGTTCTACATGGCATCCTATATGCAACAGCAAGAAGTAAAACATTAAACTTTGCAACTGCTGTGCTGGAAATGCTGACTGGTTGAAGACGTTAGTGTCTGTGACTTCATAATTTAGCTATTAAACTGAACACTTCACCAACCAATCAAATTTTGGGTTATCATAATAATTCAGGAAAATGAGACTCGTCAATCCTATTGCCTGAGTTAAAGAAGCAGTGGGGTTTAGTGGCATCTTGTGGTGAGGTTGGAGATTGCAACCAACTGAATTCCCTTCTCCTAACACAAATATGCGTTTCCAAGAATAGCGAAGGCATGACCGTCCTGCTCTCCCTTTGACTGGCTAGTACATGTTGCATTCATTGGTTGGGTTGGTTAGGTTAAGGCAAGAGGAGTGGGCCTGGTTACTGTTGGGGTAAGAATGTCAGGGTAAACCAATCAGAGGCAGAGCAAGGCAGAGTAGGGCGGGCCCTGCCTCCGCTATCCTAGGAAAAGCAATTTGCTTCCCTTACCCCTCCCTATGGTAAACCTATGGTGGCCTTCAGGCCATGTAAAAGTGCTTAAGGTCCTCTCAGGGGCCAGTGTTTGGTCCTTCTATTCTGGGCTGCTGTTGAAACATGGCAGTGAAACATGGTGTGCTCTGGAGAAGTGCAGCCTCTCCCTTTATGAAGGACCCATTCTAAGGTAATGAAAATGCATCAATTCTTAATATCAGGGAGTATATACTACTGAAAACATACTGAATATTTTATTCCATTTCTGTCAATGTAGCCATCTAAATCCTACACACTGGACCTTCAATAAATTTCTGCATTCTATACGTTTTTCTTGATTCTGGACTGAAACCTACCTGCCTCTCACCCCTTTGCTCTCCTCGCAGCCTCCTCCATCATTCCATTCTTCCCGAGCACTCTTTCTGCCCGGCTGTCCTTTACAAGGCCCTGTCGATTTAATGTGACGGACAGAGGAGATGAGAGAGAGAGCGTTCCTCTGACAGCTGTAACACTCTGCCTCCAATTGACCTGGTCCTCTGCTACCACAGTTAGTCCCGTTTATGGACAGCTGAGGTCCTAACTCTTATGTACAAGGGAATCAGACAAACACAGGGGAGGAGGATGCGGGAATATAATTTCATACACTTGGATAAAACAAGCTCCCTGCCTGTGCCAATGAATATGCAAGACGTACATGCACAGTGTATATCAAAGATTCTGCAAGTCATTAAAGGTGTAATTTGGAAGACTGCACATTTTGCTAGATTAATATCCATAAATCATTGCCAGGTTAATTTTAAGATGTTTCCAAAGTTGCTGTAAACATATGCAAGTAGTGCTGAGTACAAACTCAATCAGCCTTTCAACGTTCTCAATCTTTCTTCCAATCATGTTTAAAGTAATTTACTTTAGGAGAAACATCCATCTTTGTTCAATCTCTTCTGATATCCTGCTTATTAACAAACAAATAAAAAGACAAGCTGAGCTAAAAGCACATCCTTCTTGGTAAGGCAGAGGTGATAACCAATAGCCAATCAGGGTGACACCTGTTTCCAGTTAAGAAGATTTTCCACCACTCTTCCTATTAATTTCATTAGCACCAAAAATATTAACTTGGCACATCACATTACAAATAAGTGAAATACACAATACAGAAGATAATCAAACAAACAAATAACACAATGTGTTATCTCGAGAAGATTTTTAAATGAAGTCGTGATCACAAGAAATTGGTTTGGTGTCTCAAGATAATGAGCTAATTAACTTCTAAAGATAAGAGGCCTAAAAATGGTTAGCCATCATGCTAACCCTTGGTTTCCAGAGCCCACATATCAGACTTTAAAACACTGAAATTGATTGATTATTCCAAGTGAACCAGCTAAGGAAAATTTAAGAAGCTGGTAACTCATTTTAAAACCCTTGTAAATAAATTGCTCCGTTGGAAAAATGTGTTCGGTGTTAGGTTTTGTGTTTTGCCCTTTTAGTATTGTTATCTGTCTAGTTTTGTTTTTTATCCATTTGACAGTTTTATGTTGTTTTGTGGGCAACTTTTTATGGTCTTGCCTTATCCAGGTCTTCTTTGCAAAAGTAGATTCCAACCTTGAAGAGACTTCCTTAGGTTAAAAAAAAAAGGTTGAACAAAATCTATTAACCAGCAAAGTAAAAGCGAAGAGCGTATTACACGTGAGATCTAAAACACGGTGGTGCACATATGGGTTCCCTGCTCATTACTGGGAGCTGTAATTGTGTTAACACTCAACTAATCACATTCCAACACATACACAAATTTGATTGCTATTCAAGTGTATCGAGTAAAGTGATTGTAATCAGATCAATTAAAAACAGGACCTCACTTAAAGTTGCCGTGTACAAAAAGAGGTGAAATGCTTCCACATGATTAGGTTCTGAAGGGCTCAAAAAACACCATAAACAACCTTGATACATGTTTCCTCCAGCCATAAACCTGCTTTTACAGCAACAGTTTTCACACATGTAAGTTGCATATTATGACCTCAGTACACCTGGAGGCTTTAATATGGCAGTGGGCTAGAAATGCATGCTCTGATAAACCCGCAGCATGACATGCGCCCACCACCTAGCAGCAAACAAGACAAAGTTCATGGCTGGCTGTTGAAGAAAAAAATGCAACATTTAGTAGTTAACGAGATTTTTCTTTCTCATGAGCTGGTGGAGACCAAAACAAAGCTAAAAGGCCAAAGTAATATCAAATTTCCAGAGCACCCAGTAGCTCATTGAGTAGAGCTGAGCCGGCATCACCGATTTTCAAATGCAGTGTCCTTGCCGCTGTGGCCGTGGGTTAGACTCCAGCAGCCCTTGCTACATGTCTGATAAAAATTCTAATAAAAACTGATGTTGTGGGTTCTTGATGAATGCTTGCAAACCCTTACTGAACATCCATGCATCCGACAATTATTCGGATGGACCTTGATTTCAGCAGATTTCCACCTGAAGAAATATGTTTGACCAATGATGCAATACCTCCAGTTCATAGCTAGCTTGCTGCTAACAGCCATATAAAGGACAGCATGTGGCTGGAGATCCCACAGCAGTTTCTAATGTTATCTGTTGGTCATGAAATGGCATGAGCCACAACAGATAGTGTTAGCATCAAATTTGGGATCTGATTAGTTTTTGTATTGTGTGGTTTACGTTAGCCCTGCTGAGATTCTCTTGTCTAGAGAGGTTTTTGTTTAGAAAGTGGGACATTTCACATCATGAAATGTGTGAAAGGTAAAACACAGCAACGTGGATAATTTGCACCAGTCCGTATTCCTGCAATGCATGTAGCAAAAGGCCGCAGTCATCCTCTCTCTCCCCCTTTCACGCCTAAATACTGTCTTATCGAATGAACGCAAAAGCAAAAAAACAAAAAAATCCTAATATTAAATTAACATTCGTATGGTTGCCAGAACAGCCCAGTCACTGGAAAAACATGTTGGCATTTCTGCAAATGTTTCATACATATGACGTAGTTCAGATTACATGTATATGAGCAGAGTTTCTTATAAGGAGGAGGAGGGGATGGTGGATGGGTTTTTTTAAAGCTGGTATTTTTTAACAACCTTTCGGGATGTTTCCTGCCGTGTTTGTAACGAACAAACTGGGTATTTTAGGTGAAAACATTATCTTCTCCTAACCATAACCAGATGAATTTCGTGCTTAAACCTCACCAAATATGAAATTTACAAATATAAGATATCTGTGGTTTGTAGAAATGTGCAAAAACATTATCCTGTTGGCTGGGTTGGCCAGAAACACTTTGTGTCTGCCTGATGTATAAACAGGAAATTAGTCAGTATATTAGAAGTCCATTAGGCACAGTAGGTGGCGACTTTTTTCACTAACATGGCATGTCCTTTTGATAACGATCCCGTGGATGAAGGTGCAGCATTACTGCGCAGAGTATTAAATATTCGTCGGAAGATGGTTATCAGACCGCGCATAGATGTTCTAGCATTTCCACACAGTTATCTTTTTGAGCGGTACCATTTCACGTCACAGTCCATCATCTACACAACCTAATCCGTCCTTACATTTGCAACATTACCAATCGTTGTCATGCTCTCACATCTCAGCAGATATTGTGTGTTGCGCTGCGTTTCTTTGCAAATGGAAGTTTTTTGTACAATGTCGGAGACGCTGAGCACTTGAGGAAGGCAACTGTATGCAGGGCGGTCAGAAAAGTGTGCTCATTTTAGGGGCATCTGCCTTCTTTCTGTTGGCTGAGTAGAAGTCTGTGTTAGTTTAAATAGGCTTAATTATTTAACAGAACATGATATAGATGAGAAGACATTTATGTGTGTGAAAACAGCATTATGTTGGGGATACAACAACTGCACAGTCAAACAGCCACTTAATATTTACTTTACAATGTAAAACATGATCAGAATGAGGTACCCCCATGAGATTATGCCAAGGTCTTACCTGTTTGAACAATGTTTTTATATTTCATCCTAAACTGCTGCCAAGTGCGCTTCTCCCCTGCGGGATTGCACCTAAATGAAATAAATTCATAGGCTACCATTCAAGCAGTTTTCCCCTGTAATATTATTGTGATTGCAAAGGACCATATTTAAACTTACGCACTGACCCGAGCAGCAATGTTCTCCCACGCCGTCTCCCTCTCTTTTGCAGCTGCAGCGTGTTGCACTTCTTTTTGAAAACGTGTGCAAACTCGCCGTATGAGCGCATTAAGATTTCTAATTCTAGTGGGGTGAAAAACGCAGCCCTCCTCTTCCCCGTTGCCATGGTGACTCGTCGAATCGGGGCTCCATTGATGCTGGCTTTTTATAGTTGTGGTGCACGCGCTTAACTCCAGGTGAAACTCCTCCGAGTTGATTAAACTGATTCAAATCAGCTGTTCTGGAACCAGAAACTCAGAGTTTCCTATCTCAGAGTAGATCAACTCAGAGTTCAGGATTTGACTCAGAGTTTGTTTAACCTGCTTTGTGAAACGGACCCCAGTTTTACTAGGCAATAGCATGTCACCTGCTGCCTAGTGGCCAAAAATGAATTAATTCAGCTTTAAAATGACGCAATGCTCACAGCTGTAGATTTAGTCCACTTCCTTTAAAAATACCACAGTAACAGCATAGATGGATTATGAAACATATGGCCTTTGGACCTACATGCATAAAAGCCTGGAATTTCTTTAGCAGGGGCTTTGCTATTGACATGAATGACCTTTGGGGTGGGCCTTGGGGCCCAAGGTCAAGGCCCGTTCAGTAGTACATCCATGAGTAATAGCCTTCAGTTGTTCTGAAAAAGCAATAAAAGAAATTCTCTAGGAGATATTTTCTATAGCGTAGGCTGATGGGAGGGAAATTCTCGCAGCAACAAGCAAGACAAGGATAGTTGGCAATAGCATCAACATTTGTCTGTTGTCATGGATCTGAAATATCCCATGTTTGACATTGTCTGTCTCCCAAAAGACCCATAACCTCTGGCTGTGCTCGACAGGTGTAGCAGTGACCCTGCCAAGGTTGGCACTTGTGGGCCCAACCATGCTAAAAAATTATGAAGCTCCAAAATAACCAATATTAAAGAAGTATATAATACATACTGTAATAAATACAGCTGTATGTGAGTAAGTAAATAAATACATGGTGAAAATTGGCTCTAGTGATGGCAACACCAGCCTGTCAGTCGGTCCACCACTTGAATCGTTCAACACTGAAATTAAATTATGGATTGCCATGACATTTTGTACACTTTTATTTTCAAGTCTTTTTATATCATTTTGGGGTATTATTCCATGACACTGGGGCTGTACATTCACTTCATTAAAAGCACTGCCACACAGAATGTACAACATTAGTGAAACAGATCTCCTTTGGTCACATATCTTTTAAATACTGTTTATCATCTTACTTCCCACATTGAAAAGTATGAACTTTAAAAAAAAATTCTGTAACCACTGTGGTAAATTGATTTTACATCTCAGTGGACCGCTGGCTCGCATTCAAGCAGCCGTGTTATTTACTTTCCATGATGTGGGTCTCAGTATTCTCGCGGAGATGTGTCAGGGCCACATTAAGTCATTCCTGCACATTCTCAACCACTTTCCATCCACTTCACACAAGGTCAGCCCCAGAATCATTCAGCAGTGTATCTGTATTCATCACATCTCCATGCACGGCAAACAAGCTACCTGCGGACCGTCGGCAGCGCAGTGTCATCTCCCCAGCACACGGCCTGTGCCTCCTATTCACACGCTATCATTTGATTCTGAGTATTTCATTGTGAGATTTGTATTCTTGGCCTGAACCTGATCTGTCCAGCTCAATGAGATTTTGCCTGCAAATGTGAGCTACTTTTTCGCGCCATTGTTAGGAGCAGGCTCCCTGATGTCAATTCAGACACTGTTGATAAAATACAGCACTGGCTCTGCCAAGGTTGGCATGGTGGGGAGCAGGTTTCAGGTGTGTCAGCTGGGATCGTCTTCACGCTTTCAATGATCTGTTGTTGTGTCTTACATTTGACGTGAGACATGAATGCAACTGAGGCAAAAGAGATGAGTGTAAGTTCATTTTACTTTTTCGCCATGGCCTTGGTGGAGCCGACACAGTGATTGTGGACAAGACTGAGTAAACACAGAGACAGATGGAGGGGTGGAGGAAAGAGGGGAGGAAGTGAGAAAAGGGAGGGAGGGGGGGAAGACAGGTTTGGATAAGGAGGGAGATGTGGGTCAGAATGGTTCATTGTGTGCAGACTTCATGGCCACAAGGACACCTTCCCCTTCATAACAACAACACACACACATACACTCAAGGCCACACACAGTAAATCAATAAAAACTAAAATAAAATCAGCAACTTCAACCTCTGCACCACCTGAAGGTAATCCAGGCCTGTCAGTGCAGACTGTGTGCCGTTTAAAGCATCATCAGCTTTAAGATTTCGGCAGTGTTGAAGATCATGAAGAAATAATACACCAAACAAAATATAAATCTAAATTTAATCAATAAATTTGTCTAAATTTAATAAAAATGTACAATTTCATGTTTCTTTATGTCAGAAAAATAAGTGCTGTCTTGTTTTAAGTGCTTCACTCTCACAGATAAAATCCTCCAAACAGACCAAAAATATTCAGTAGTAAAGATGCGAAGAGTCACCATTTTCTTCATGTAACTGTCTGTTTGTGACACACAGGTGAAGAAGAGAAAACCCGTCTCAGCTCATAGTCAAGGTTCTATTAATATTGTATTTTCTGAGTCCATGACTGTCAGTCTGATCTCTCTAAGAAGCAGGTACAAAGAAAGCAGGCTTTTATTGTTGAGTCCTCTGCTGTCCGAGGTTTCTCCTTTCTGAGTCTCCAGTTCTGGTGTCTGCATCTCAGATTGTGCCATCAAATTAAATCCATCAGTTTCCTCTGCATTTAGAAAGTATCCAGGAAAAGCACTTCATCCAGCGGGATCACCAGTCTTGTCTGATTTGTTTTTAAAAGTTGTTGTTTTCCATGAAAAGTTCAAGGACACCAGCTGGTGAAAGGGTACAGAATGCAGTGGACAGTCTTAAACCTGCGGAGGACAGAAGTGATAAGTAATAACTCACAGGCATGTTTGATTTTAAAAACGTTCTCACTGTTAAGAGCAGATTTTTGTCCAAATAATTATAAATTCACAAACAATTTTGTGGGTTCTTGATGAATGCTCGAACAACTGCTGAACATTCATGCAGGAGGAAAACTATTCGGATGGACCCTCAGCAGATTTCCACCTACAGAAATAAGTTTGAACAACAAAATCCTTTGTTTCAGCTAATGTCACACCTCCAGTTCAGTTTGCTTTGGTACACTTTTATTCTGTTTCCACTGTGTAAAGTTTTAGATGGTACGAATGAAACCGTTCCTAACTGTCACCTTTTTGGTCCCCCCTCTGTTGGGGTACCTAGCACACAGATCGGTACTAAAAGATGGAGGTAAAAACACTCCAGTCTGATTGGTCAGTAGAGGACGGTCACTCTGCTCAGGGCTGAGTTGTGTCTGGTTTTGAGGCTCATGTAACCACTGTTCATACCGTAGAGAGTTTTATTAGTAAACTGCAACTATAAAATAAAGGATGTTTCACTGCCTCTCACAGCAGCTGGAGTCTGAGAAAAAAATAACTTCATTCACTGGGCCGACTGCCGGCAACTTTTAAGGTGGAACGTTAACTTGTAATGTTACTCAATGCATGAGTTGACAACATGAATCAATCAGAACACCTTAAATTTAAATATGACAACTTTGATCACTACTTTAGTTTTTATTCTCTCTCTTGGATGACATATACGTTTAGTAATGAATGGATCTGTGAGAGTTTAAATATATATTCATTTTGACCAGATTATGTGAACTGCATATATTGTAAGAAAAAAAGTGTTTTGGAGCGTACTTCCTGTGGGCTCCGGCAACACTAAACCCCTGAGCTTGCCTGAGAAGGACTAACCCCCAAATTCCACCAGATGTGTGTGGGTTGCATCTGTGCTCCGGAACGGCAGTGGAGCCGATCCGTATCGATTCTAGTCAATGTGTGTGCTTCCACCGGCTGTGGCGCTCCGGAGCCCTCCGCAACAGATATGCAGGACTTCTATTTTTGCCGGACGCTGGAGCACAATGCAGCAATTTAGCACAGAGCAGATCGTGCGGGGCAGGAAGTCGTGCACAGAAACAAAAAAAACCATCCGGTTAATTTTCAAAATAAAATAAACAGTGTTCACGGTGGATCATATTTCCCTGCACTACACCTTGAAAACGTCATAATGGGCGGAGGCAGGCCTGAAGTCAACAGGTCAGAGGTTTTCAGACGTCATTTCACCCTGTTGACACCATGGATGAGGAGATGTTAATCATGGAGGTGCACCGAGATGTCTTCCTACTAGGCCTCTGGTTTTGTGGTTCTGTTTATAGAAACTACATCTTGTTATATCGCGCGATTATGTGCGAATCCGTGAGATCTCGTGGGTCCTCATGACTCCCGCTGTCCGGAGGAGCTGCACCGCTCCGCACAGCAAATGCAGCCGGTGGGTGTTGACGGACAGCGGAGCACGCAGCAGATAACCAGTGCAGCCGTTCCGCAATGGACATACATCCAGTGGAATTCTGGCGTAAATGCACAAACCCACTATTTTCAAATATCCCATGGAAAGAGACTCTCACTGCAGCCTGTGCTATTTCGTTCGGAAAATACTGGTGTGCAGCCTCGTTCTGTGGACGATAAACGAGGTGCAGACTTCCATCTGTGTCGCCAGTGATGAGGAAATACAGTGAGTGCTGGACAGAGCAGTGAGCGCGAACCCCGCCCACATTTAAGAGGACTGTTTGCAGTGGAAACGCTAAACAGACCTGGGTCTAGGTGCCATGTCTGAAGGGTTACTGTTGGTTCCAAAGGCACTACACCGAAAGTGTTTGGTGGATACGGGGCAAGAGCTATAGCCCGATATCATGCAACAAACAACACAACTACCTCAACAACCATGTAAAGAACAATATATGGCTGGAGATCACAGAGCAGCTTCTACATTTTATATTATATAGGCCTAGTTCACATGTATACAAGGTTGGTTGGTTAAGCGAAAATATACTTAGTTATGCTTACCAAGTTTTTGGTAGCTTTTGTTAAAGGGACACTGTGTAACATTTTCATTTGTTTATTGGCAAAAATTGATGTCTGCATTCATAAATATGTCATCATTGGTGTATTATTACCTCCACCAATAATCTGACATATTCTCATAAAAGGAGAATTTCAGATTTGTTTGTACATTGTGCAGGTAAGACGTCTGGGGGGTTCCATAATGTTTTGCCATCTTAAGAACACATCCGCCAGCAAGGGCCATACAGTCCCACCTTCAGCATTTTCGTTGAGAGCCAGGCCAGCGTTGTGTGACTGAGAAGCCGAAGGAGAGGAGCAAGAGGCGCTTCGCTACTACCCCAGCACTACTGCAGCATAACAAAGCCCCACTCTTTGAGCATACAGTAATGCAGGATCATGCATATGCAGCATCACGGGAGACAGGATCCTCGTCGCCAAGAAAGCGAAAAAGGGAATCAAAAAGGCAACGTGACCAGCGTGGAAAAAGCTACTGAAGGAGAAAGGTAATACAATCACAGTGGCGCTGGCCGCTAACAGCTGTTAGCCGCTGTTAGCGGCGCAGTAATGCCAGGAGAGGGATGAGGTGTGAGGTTGAGCCACTTGTCAGTTGTCAAAAGACAAGACGTGATTGGTTTGTTTGGATTTACACCCGCCCCAACAGTCCTACGTTATAAACACAGCCAGCATGGTGAGGAGGGGGTTTGTCAACTCATGTCACATGTGTCTGTGTAGGAGCCTGAATGAATACTCCATGAAGTATCGGATGACATGGTTTCATCAATGTCATCATAGCTTTTTGGTACACAGCGGCTACCGTTGTTGCAATACACGTTTGAAACAGTGAGGCGGTAGAGTGTGCTATCCTTTGAATGCACATTAGATGGGAGAAATTCCTACACACTGTGGCTTTAAGATTAATTTTTGCCTTTTGTTTGGTAGTGACAACGTAGAGGTGAAATAAGAAATGAGGAGATGACATGCAACAAAGGTCAGACTCAGACCAAGGTCACTGTGATGACACAGTCAGCATCTTAAACCCACTAGGCCACCAGGATGTCCTAAAGTGTTCTGTCACACAAATAATATTATGTCATTTAAACAGGAAAGTACCTTACAGAAATTAAAATATCATGTCCTGGCCAAGACATGTAAAAAAAGAACCTAACCAGAGTCTGCAGTGACCTCAGTGACATATGAAGATGGAAAAAGCAGAATCATATCCTCAGAAGCCTCAACAACAAGCACTCCAGCACAGCTACAATAAAAGTAACAGGAAAGAACCACTGTTGTTTTATTTCATATTACGTAGTCTGCGCAGTGAACTGTGGGGTCTGTGGGTTTGCAGTGTGTGTTAAAGGGGACATTAAGTTATCTGACTTTGTAATGTCCTCTATGTGCAGCCAGTGGAGACTGCGACAGCACTGATACAGATGATCTGCTACTACAAAAGGAGAGAAAGCTTAAGCGGCTAAAAATAGTCTGGCAGACGCATCTAACGAAGATGTCACACAGTAATACAATAACACTGGAATATTTATGCTTCTTATGATTTTTACCTCCGGCAAGGAGATGGTGTTCTTGCTATTTGTTTGTCTGAAATCTCAAAAAGTTGTTAAAAGTTTTTAGATGAAAATTGGTGGAAAGTAAGTCATGGACCAAAGAAGTTATTAGTATTTTGTATGGATCCTGGTATGTTTTAATGACTTAAATCAATTCTGCATTTATGGCCTGGAGATATTCTGTTACATCTGCTTTTATTATATCATTTTTGGGGGGCTAAAGTTGCAAATATTGTTTCAGGCACAGTTTTAGTTGGATTTCAATTTTTTTTCTTTTCTTATTCTCATGGTATATAATTTAACTTGAATGACAAACATCTTGCACACCTGCCATTATTGCATGTCCATGTACATTTATTTTTACTATTTTATTATATTTCTGAATCTGCTACATTCTTCACCTGATTTCTTTCCAAAACAAACTTAATCTCCACAGATATACCTGGGTAAACAAAAGATAATAACATATGGAGAAAAACCATCTTTGTTTGTACAGGCAGATGAACATGAGTTGTGCTCTTTAAAGGCTGCAGCGATGTTGAGTGTAACTCTGTGCGGCACCGGCGGATGGAAACAAATGGAAAAGCTCACTGAGGAGTGCTTGTGGTGATATGTTCTTACAGCTGGGGATGCCGAATACTGGGAAAGACAAACACATCTGTTGTGTTACATCAAATTGCTTTTATCTCTGACTGAACATAGAACATGATGAACTGGAGCTACAGGGGCGTCACGTCTTCAGGTCGTATCATCTGAGCACCAGAACTGAGCGCTCGGGGTTTTAAAAGCACAGCAGCTTGTAGTTAACAAGCATTTTGCCATGAGGATGAACTACTTATGCATTTGATTTCTTGGTTATGGGTTTTAAGTGTTTATTTCCACATTTAGACTTTCAGGATATGGAACAGAGTTGCATCCATTCTCAGTATTTTTCTGTCTTACTAGTGGCGAAGTCAATCAGTCTCTGCAGCGCTTTGGTCCAGAGTAAGATAATGACAACTCGTCTATATGATATAAATGATATAGTATAATCTTCATTTTGTTTTGGTGAGTCCTGAGTTTTTTGAAGCGTCACCATCACCGTCAAATTTCGCCTTGACTAACACTTTAGTCTGTGAAATAATGTCTAAATAATGTCTAGAATGCCATCCTAGAATCCTTAGGTTTGTGGCAACTTTCGGACCTTTAGTCTAGTGCCCCCATCTGGCCAAAATGTGATATTGGCACAGAGCACCTCATGATCTAATAGTTGGTAATTTTCTTCCACCTTTTCGATTTTAAGTAGTGTGTAGTTTTTACTCTAGCGCCACCCACAGGACAACTTTCACACATGTACTCTCACTAGTTGAAAATTTCTTTCTCTAGCGAGGCTAACTATGTATTATAAATCCAAAAAAGGAAAAATCTTGGAGGAAAACAGAGGATTTCAAAGTGTGTGAACAGATTAATTTGCTTTCACCACCAATGCTGCAAAGGTTAACTACTAAATAATTATAAACAGCCCACTGCAGCGTAGCCACGTTGTAAATCATATTAATGAATGCTTATTTAGAACTATTCGTAATGCTGCTAGGCAGATAGCCTAGCCTCTGAAACATTAAAGTTATCTTCCGGAGCCTACTGTAGCGTAGCCTCTTAAAAATGAACGTTATCTTCCTTGTGCGTTTCCACTTACTAGTAACGTTAACGCTACTATCTAACTTTAGCCTACTATAGCGTAGCCTCTGAAATATTAACGTTGTCTTCCTTGTGCGTTTCCACTTACTAGTAACGTTAACGCTACTGTCTAATGTTAGCCTACTGTAGTGTAGCCTCTGAAACATTAACGTTATCTTCCTTGTGCGTTTCCACTTAGTAGTAACGTTAACGCTACTATCTAACATTAGCCTACTGTAGCGTAGCCTCTGAAACATTAAAGTTATCTTCCGGAGCCTACTGTAGCATAGCCTCTGAAAAATGAACGTTATCTTCCTTGTGCGTTTCCACTTACTAGTAACGTTAACGCTACTATCTAATGTTAGCCTACTGTAGTGTAGCCTCTGAAACATTAACGTTATCTTCCTTGTGTGTTTCCACTTACTAGTAACATTAACGCTACTATCTAACGTTAGCCTACTGTAGCGTAGCCTCTGAAACATATAAGTTATCTTCCTTGTGCGTTTCCACTTACTAGTAACGTTAACGCTGCTATCTAACGTTAGCCTACTGTAGTGTAGCCTCTGAAACATTAATGTTATCTTCCTTGTGCGTTTCCACTTACTAGTAACGTTAATGCTACTATCTAATGTTAGCCTACTGTAGTGTGGCCTCTGAAACATAAATGTTATCTTTCTTGTGCGTTTCCACTTACTAGTAATGTTAACGCTACTATCTAATGTTAGCCTACTGTAGCGTAGCCTCTGAAACATTAACGTTATCTTTCTTGTGCGTTTCCACTTACTAGTAATGTTAATGCTACTATCTAACGTTAGCCTACTGTAGCGTAGCCTCTGAAACATTAACGTTATCTTCCTTGTGCATTTCCACTTAGTAGTAACGTTAACGCTACTATCTAACGTTAGAACTGTAACCTTATTCTAAAACTCATCAGTCATCACTGACTCCGGTTGAGTTTTAAAACTCCGGGGTTGCGTTTGACTGTCTTGGTTACACTCGCTCCTGTGTATCTAATGTTACCTAGCCAACGCCTACGTCTTTCACAGACATCATGAAGACGTAATGGAGGAGGGGGGAGTTGTGGATGTTCAAATTTTTTCTAAGTCCTGTGTGAAATGCAAGAAAGCTAAGAGTAGCTTTAATAGTAAAAGGTTCCTGACCCCTGATTTAAGTGATCCTTGAACAGTGGCCACTGTGGCCACAAGTTGTAATCACAGGATAATGGTAAACACTAAAACGCAGCACAATAGTAGCAGAAGTCCAGACAATTTCATTTTCAAACTTAGTAAAATTAGTTGTACTGCAACTTACACATTAACTTAGGTATTGTCACTGTCAAGTTTGAACCTTCTGTCTCTGTATTTCATTTTTTCTTTCCCCATAAATGAATGCTAATGGTCACACTTACATCTGTATGTGGCTTTTACAAATATTTAACCAATGAAAAGTTTTTAAAAAAGCTTGTGACAAAATCTCATAACTCATAACATCAAACTGTCGGCAGAACCTCAGAGCTCCACCACGCCTACACTGAATGAATGAAGTGCTGTCACCGTGCATCTTTGGTGCTGCTTATGGTGAAGCTAAAGAGTGATGATGTGATTTCTTCTGACTTCTAAATCCTCAAGTAACACTCTATGAAGGCTAATTGCCTCAAGCCTGCTGTGACTGTAGGTGTTGAGGTATGTGCTTGCTGAATTTGTGTTGCTACAGCTGCTACTGATGGTCTGGACTCTCCTAACGGTGAGTGAGGCAGAAGGATCGCAGGGTGCCGAGCTGGCTAGCTGGCTAATTCTTGTCTTTTTGTGGTCTAATAAAGAGAGAGGGACTTTGGCCAACTGATTTCCAACGACAGGAAATACTGAGCACACACATAGCTATGATAAACTTTGTAACCTGTAAGTCGATGATAATGTAATGCAGTGCACCTACTGCCTCAGATGTGGTCATTCTAATCAACACAGGCAAAGCACATATCTTGACATTTGCTGGTCAGAACCTCTGTTGTTGACTTGACGGTTGAGTATTTACCCAAGACACTACACAGAATAAGGTGGGCAGAGATATATTGCTCATATCTTCTGACTCATGAGTTCATGACAGACAAACCTGGAAGGGTCTTCCTCCTTAGAGAAGCTTCCTTTCACCTCAATGCTGTTCATCTTGTTCTCAAACATCCCGTAGCTCAGAGTCACCTGCAGTGGAGAGAAAACACGTACACACTGTGAGAAGAAGGGCATCTGTGTGTATTTCCGTGTGTGTACGTGTGTGGATCATTACCTGGTGTGGGATGCTTCTGTGGCTGATGAGCAGCAAGTTTTCCAGGTGGGAGTGGAATAAAGGACAGTGAACCATGGAGATACCCAGCCTCTTCTCCACAATGAAGCCCACTGTACAGTCGTCAGGGAGACGGATCGTCGCAGACGTCTGCTCAAACCGCGAGCCGCTGAAGCACACACGTACAAAAACTGGAGTTACTGTAGTTACATTCATACATCAGAGTACAGATGACTAAAGACATGGTGAGGTTTTGGTATACTCACATACTGTGCCTTTAAATTCTATTATAATTCTGGTTATGAAGGGAGAAATTTTTAAACGGTCTAACTTTCAACCTAAAAGGATAATTGTGCAGATTTTGCATGTTTTGGCCCATTAAGTACCCATTGCATGTACTTTACTGCTGACCTTTTCCAAAGAACACCATAAATTCTTAGATTGATTCCCTACCTTCTTGCCCTGGGCAGCCATTAGTCTCAGCTCTTTGAAAGCAGTATAAACACAAACTTGCAGAGACCTGAAACTTACTTAGATTGGTGATTCATCATTGTGAACATTTAGTCAGCTTTATTTTTTGTTCAAAGTTATGCTGCTCGTTAATGCGGTTCGGCAAAAAGAGTGTTTTGAAAATGTTGGGTGCATTGAAGAGTTTGCAGGAAAGTGTGACTTTGAGAGTTTGAGAACAAACGACAAACTTGCAGTAAGCGATGCAGACGATGTAGAAGATGTATTATATGACATCTAGGTTCACTTATCTTTTAGTCTCTCATAAGCTCCTGCCTCTCAAATGATGGTGTCTCAGCTGAATTACATCACTTTGACAAAAAAAAAATGAGGGCAATTAAATGTTCATTGTGATGGATTACCTGCAAACTTTTGCCTCAGGCCCTTTTCATTCTTTGATATTTTGAGACAGTGAAAGATTGAAATTAATAAGAAATCTTGCTTAAAATATTATAGAAATGTGTCACATTTAACTTCATGCCTTTTGGAAATCAGTTCATCTTCAACTCACTTAACTACTCACAATAAACAAAATTTGCCCAAACTTTTGCTGCCACCGTACCTTTAAGGGCTTTTTTTTCTGTTTGCATTAACACCGCCAATATGAGCGCAAAAGTGACATACTGTAGCTGACCGGCGGTTGGTATAGCAACTTCTTGTTTGCTTTGATGAGTCATCATCATCATGTCGTATTTCCACCATCGCAATTATGCTCAGTAATACCTGGACTTCACTGTCAGTCCATTTGTCCATGTTTTCTTACATATCTTTTTGTTACGAGCTGATTGTTGACACACGGTTAACAGGTTTTTAAAAATGGCTGTTGGTTGGTGATGCATTGGCTGTATTCATGCAATCACCGCACACTTATGTCACTCATGGTTCCTCTTGTACTGGGAGAGTATCTACTAAGTCTTCTAAGAGTTATTATCATTCGTAGTCCTTAGGTGCAGACCCAGCAGAAAGGAAGGTGTAATGAATAGAATTTCCTACAGTGATTGTACCTTGAAGGCATCAGTAGAGATCTCGCGGTAGTTGCAGTAACGACATGTTAGAAGACATACAGGAAGACAACTGATGTTATGTATTGTTGATAATATGATCGTGGCATATAAATAAATTACGCCAAGTGTTTAGAGCTGACGTGGTGTCCTGCATATTTGTTAGATGTCAGGCAGACATACAGCAGGTTCTTAGAACTATGAAAGAGTTCCTGTCATCACTTCATAAATACCTGGCCCATGGAGCCATCTTCTCTGCCAGCCGCCGACTCAGACAGAATCCTGCTCCTCCTGTAGCGAACCAGAACCGCACTTCCCTCTGAGTGATGACACACACACAAACACACAGATATTTACAGACACATATATGCAGACACTGTCAGGGAAACAGAAATACTGTATACTATAATAGCAGAAATGTGTGTTGTTAACCACCAAGTCAAATTTTAATGATTACAAAAATTGCCAGCGTTACCCGACACCTGGCTAACCTTATTCAGCAGAGTGGTCTGGACCACTAGAAGTTACCAGCTAATAATGTGCCAAGCCAGCATTAATACAAATAAGCCAGCGTGTCACTGAGAGAGGTAACACCAGGTGATATGATATTAGGTTTCAAAATCATGACAAAATTTGCAGTATCATCTGCTCTGAGACGCTGTGGGTGTGTATGCTGAAGGAACTAACACAAAGAAAGAACCACTGTGAAGCCACAGACTCATTAGCAGCTAATCAAGTAGCACAAAACACACACACTGAAAGAGCTAAGAGAGCTTGTGGGACGCAGCAAACTGTCCACTTACTCACAGTTGGTGAACATTAATGCCATGCGTTCTAATGTTAGCAGTAACACAGTATTTATATAGTAAGGGGTAGGGAAGGGATTATGTTCAGGATGGCTCCAGTATATGATCGAGCATGTTTTAGGCCCAACCTAAAAAAATGGCTGCCACACACAACCTGCACTTGTTTGGATCATTGTGCTCCCCCTTAGAAAATTAGCACTACACGTCTGCAAGATGCAATACTCACATGAACGTTAGGGGTAGTATGGGAGGTATGGTGATGACAAGGCAGGCTGTTCTCACAAATTTTTCACATTTTCCTACAAAAAGCAGTGCACCCAAATTCATACACATCACGTATTTTGAAAGGCTGCGATCACTTGACCAATGCACTGACTGGGGCACACAAGGAAGCAGAGTTGTAAGGAGGCAGGTTGGGCTGGTGGATGGGTCACAAAAAAATTGCCTTTCACCAGGGACTTTGCCCGTGTTTGGATCCATGTGAACTTTAAGATACGTCCTCACCATGTTTCTTTTCCTAAACCTAACCACAGTAACTTTACATTAATTAGGTAGCTGTACATTAAGGACGTAACGTTATTTGTTGGGTGCAAATTCGTAGGATATCATACAAACCATTCTATGAGAATACGTTGGATGGGGTCAGGTCAGTAGGCATGTTCGCAGTGACAACAATGACAGAATGTATTTAAAACAAGCTATCAGTCCAAGTTTACAATTGTGCATTGCCAGAACGAGAGAAACATACTCGCCATTGTCACAACATGCTCAATTTAGGGGTCTTACTGTCACTTCTTCGATTGTGATCCCAGGATTAACGATATTGTAACCTCCCCAAGCGTCTCCATGTTTATCGTTGACATCATGCTAATCCAAAAGTTCTATGCAGTGTGAGTTATCTGGTGTGCCCTCTAGTGGAATCCTGGAATTCTGTTCACGAAGGTTGTCAACCTGAGTGCGGTTAAAAAGCGTGTATATCTCCAGCCTTGCGCAGTATTTGGGTATCTGATGAGCCATTGAATTTCTCTTAGATCGTATTTCATTTTACAACCTGATCCTGCAGCACTACTCCTTCGCCAACGCAGCCTTAAACCTTTTGATCCAGTGCTATTGTCAGGCTCTACTCAGCCTTACTGCTCTTAAAGTTTCATTCTGTAATGCCATGGTGTAAATTACGTTCAACAAATGGGATGAAAAATTCTTATAGTCAGCGTGAGACATTCAGTCTATCTGACCTTCAAGTGTAGAGCTCTTTCCTATACTCCTTTACCTGTCAAGAGTTTCTTTTTGTCTGTTTATCTTCTTGTGAGTCTTGTTACCTCTCATACACACACATCCACAGTCACAGATACAAACACACACACATCTACAGTGTCATCAGTCCTAAAAATGCAGAACACATACAAAGTCTATGTGCACAAATGATAAAAATACGTACAGGGATATGACGCAGTATCTTTCACTCTGACAAACAAACAATGTGTGTAATAGATAAGAAACACAGAAGAGAAGGAGCGCCGTTCTCACTGACCCGTAATAATAAAGTGTAATACTTTTCTTTGCCTCTCCTATCTGGTTTCCCTCCAGACTTTTATTGATTGTTTGTTCCTTTACCAAACCGCCTGATATGAATTGCATGTCTTTATCTGCTAACTCTCCATCATTTCTCAAGCAGATGCGACGCTTTGTTTTTTATTTCCTGCAGTAGAACAGTTTAAGTGTGTTCTGGTCTTTTCCCGCCTGAAAGTATGAACCAAAGTCTGAACCGAGATTTGCGTCTTTCTTAAACTGTACACATTTCATTTGGTTAGTTTTGGTTTCACATTATGCCAGTGCACTAAAGTTCTTTTTCCCACACTTCAGAACTATTACATGACATACCTATGACATACTTGCAATTGATAGGTCTGTAGACAGGCATGTTTCTGACATCAAAGTGTTGTCAATTCAACGCGTGGCTTTCTATTGTAGTTTAAATTAAGAAAAATGAGTGAACAGATTAATTTCATTGCTGCTATAATATTACTAGCATGGCATCACTACTAGTCACAGTTTGATATCATATTGATTATTTGGACAACAATGCCGTACTTGCTGATATCAAAGTTTCTACCATGATACGATATGATTAGATTCAATTCAAGGGCCCATGATCAAAATTAATTGATATCAGTAAATAGCCGCATGGTCTTTTTCTTGACTGCTTACCAGTGTCTGCCTGGTGCCAGGTCACTAGCACTGTTTGAATGCTTAGGAAGGAGGTGTGCTTGGATGGAAAAGTAGCACAGATGGGCATATGGATAAAAAGATTTCACCTTGTACTGATTATATTGGATCATTGATCACTGAGTTGATATATCGATCCAGATCAATATATCATTCCACCCCCTGGTAACTACCAGCAGCACCTTTGCATACTGCTACAGCAGTTTCTTGATCCTCAGGTGGCGTTGTTCCCTCTCGCATCCTCTTTTTCTCATCTTCTCGGAAAATAATTTAGGAATGTCTGAATTTTTGTGAGTTTTCTTCAACTTACACTTAACAAAGTCGTCTGATTTCCTCTCCCCATGCACTACTGCAGCACATTGTGTTTTGCTGCGCTGTTTTTCCTTTTTCCGGTTCTAAACACAGCCTGCCAGAACTTTCTGTGATTAGTCCGAATCACCCAATCAACAGCCCCTTTTACACTGCCAGATGTTGGCAGATGTTGACGAATGTTGGGCCGTTCTGCCGGCAAGCTGCGAGCGTTTAGACACACAGAGCCGGATTGGCGAGTTGATCCGAGGTGCCCAATTTTCCGCCTCGTAGGGTAGACATATTGGTGGAACCCCTTCAGTTTAAACAGACCGAGGCGGCCTTCCACAACGGGAGGGGCTGTTGATGACTTGTGGGAGGTGCTGTTGATGACGCCGCACGTGCGAGCCACTGGCGGTGGATAAACAGGAAACAGCTGATAGCAGGAATTAGCAGGCAGCTAGTAGCAAGAGGGAAACACAAACCTGACAGACACTGTAAAGATGAGCAACTGGGGAGACAAGGAATTGCGCGCCCTCCTTGTCCTCGCAAACGAAGAGGCCATTAACCGTCAGATGATGGGGACGGTGAAGGACGGGCCGACTTATGAGAGAATCGCAGAAGGACTGACCAGCCGCGGCTTCCCTCCCACATCACTGTTTACGTCACACACTGAGCTACATGTTTTGTTACTTGCTCACGCCCCCCATTGCCCCGAAAAAGGCGCATTCTGTATAAACAAAAGAAGTTAGGCGGCATTTTGCTGCACTCCCTGATTTTGCCAATGCTGAAAGAAGACTGTTTGGGCTTTCCTGCAAATTTGCACAACTCCTATCTAAGGGCTAATGCGTAATGTGACTGCAGATGGTTCGGATCAAGGTTGGAACACGTTCTCACCACAAACCAACTGCACCAGAGTTTGTTTGTAACCACCTCTTCAAGAAGGTCTCAGTCCGGCTGTTTTGGTGCGCACCAGAGTGCGATTGCTGTGTTCACACCTGCTCAAATGAACTGCACTTAGGGGGCAAATAAACTTGAGTTCGATTGAAGCGACCCAAACAGGGCAGGTGTGAAAGCCCCCTAAGGTTTGGCTGTTGGTTCAGACAGTGGTCCAGGGAAGGTTTCATGCCTGTAATTGTGGCATGGATCAAACTACAAAGTCTGAATGTTGAGACCAGTCCAGGTATCTGTGAAAGGATCCTCAGTCACAGCAGTCAGGATAAAAGTTTATAGGCCAGGCTGTAGTTACAGAAGAAATAAGTTCACTGTGTGTTTTCTTTCCTTTACTTTCCTTTTGCTATGCTGTGTATCTTCTGCCTTAATTTCCTTCCCTTTCATTTCTCTTTATCCTGTTCAAACATTGTCTTCAACTTTACAGTCTTTCTTTCAATTACTTTGCTGTGTTGATTTCTTCTGTTTGCCTTTTCACTACCAATTTTAATTTCCTTTACACTTCTCTTTTCCTTTTTATTCCCTTACTTGCATTAACTTTTCTGTTCTCCATTTCTTTCCATTCCCTTTCTTGACATTTCCTTATGTTCTTTCTTTTCTATTTCCTTCCTTGTTTTGTTTTGGACATCTGTTGCCCCTCCTTATTATCCTCCTCCTTTTAATTTCTTCCTTATCCTTTTCATTCCTGTGGATCTTTATCTTCTGTTTCCTTCCTTTTGTGTTAAAGGCCATTACTTTACTTTGCTTCCATTTCCTTTCCTATGATTTCCTTTGAGTCCTTCTCTTTGAATTTCCCATGTTTTGTTTTATTGTAAAGTTCATTCATTTTGTAACTTTTTCTCTTCTTTCCATCCCTTTCTTTTCCCCTCTCCTTCTCTCATCCACCTCTCAAGCCTCACAATGGTGACAGGAAATCGAAAAAGACAGTCAGCGAGATGTAAGAAAACGAGAGGAGGAGACGGAGAGGGAGCTTGACATTCGTTTTTGTTTCCTCCGTCACCCATCCAACCCCGGCGAGGGATGGAGATGATGAAAAATAGGAAGAAAAGAGAGAAGTGAAAGAGAGCAACGGGAACAGAAGAAATGAGGAAGAGAGTGAAGGAAAGAGTTAGGAAGCAAAGATAAATAAAAATCTATTTTTCAGTGTAAATGGGTGCAATCAGAGTGGAGAACGTGACACAAGGGAGATGGAGAGAGTAATTCCAAGAGATGAGAGACAGAGATTGAAGAGGGCAGGGAGAATGGAGAGAGGGAGAAAGACGGGATGACATGCTATTCAGAGAGCTCTTTGGAATCAGGATGCGCTTTAACTCAGTGGGAGCATTAATTCTACTGTAAGGCACGTGAACTCACACACACACACACACACACACCTGTAAATAGCTGCCTGTGTATTCCAAAAACAAACTATCGACCTCCTGTGGTTTGACAACCACCAATCAATACCTCCAACAAGACACTAATCACTCATTGATCACTACTGTCCGAAGATCCCTTACCATGTGAACAAAAGCCATGGACCTAAATGTTTCCTGTACTTCTGTACATATATACATGCATAGATTTTCATCCATCCCTGGCTGCATCCACCCCTCATGTCCTTTCAGGGCTGATGAGAGTGAAAATAAAGTATGGATTTGGACAGTATGGCTTTTGAATGGCAGTGGTTAACCTGGCCGGGCTGCATCTTGGCACAAAACCAATGAGAGGAGACTTCAGCTTTGTTTTACAGTTCATTAGTGTCCTCGGTGGAGCCACAGAGCATCGAAAAGAGAGGAAAGAATAAATGAGGCGTGGAACGAGGAGCAATGGAAGGATAGACAGAGGTAGGAAAGACAGGCAGAGGAATAAGAACGTTTGTAATGTGGTTTCATTTTTGAAGTTTTTGCCATGACTCTAGTTCTGTTCAGTTCTGATAACATTTATTTAAACTGCAGAGAGTCGGACTGACACGATCTATTTGGATGGTTATATTGTAATTTCATTAACTCTACAACAGAAATGGTCCACCATCGCCTATACTGGTTTTTCTATGCCTCTGCACTGGTGATGACCATGGTCAGAGGCATTATGTTTTTGGGTTGTCCACGATATCTTGTTGTTTGCGATATCTCAAAAACACCTTGAGGGAATTTTGTCAAATTTTTGTCAAATTTGGCACAAACATCCATTTGGACTCAATGACAAACTGAATGGATTTTGGTGATCATTCTTCAAAGGTCAAGGTGACTGTGACCTCATCTGTCCCATTCTTGTGAACTAGATATATCAAGAACACCTTGAGGGATTTATTTTTAAATTTGGCACAAATGTTCACTTGGACTCAGGGATGAACCATTTAGATTTTGGTGGTCAAAGGTCGAGGTCATTGAGTCATTGCATCTGTCGCATTCTAGTGAATGCAATATCTCAAGAACACCTTGAGGGAATTTACTAAAATTTGGCACAAACCTTCACTTTGACTTGGACTGCGTAGATTTTGGTGGTTGATGGTCAAAAAATTTCACACAAATGTCTAACAGGATATAATAATGAAGTGATGACATTTTATATCCAAATGGCAAAGGTCAGTTTCACTGTGACATCATAATATTCTGCAAAAACACTTTTCTGGCCATTACTCAACGTCCACCTTGAAACTGTTCTGATTGTATACATCTTATGTGCTGTCGGGGGGAAGATGTGTGTGAGGCATCCACACAGACATTGATGTAAACTGTGAGTGCAACTTGACAGGTTTGCGGAAGCATACAACAACAATGCCGTTATTCAAGTTGCTTATTGTGAATTGCTTTTTGGAGTATCTTCAAATGCTATGCATCCCTAAAAGCTGAACAACCTAAGCTAAAAGGCTCCATATGTCAATAAACCCTAATGGAATTATTGAAATTGTGTCATAATTCTTTTATAAAATGCAAAATTCTGCATAAAATTCTTTTATTTAAATTTTAGAAAATAAACACACAAAACATTTTGATTCAAACAATTTCTAAATGTGGCAACATGAACTAAATATTTCCAAACACTCAAGACAAGCTTTTTTAACTATGTAAATTATGTAGTTTTTTTAATATACGCTCATTTTTATGGGCAGAGTGTAATGGCATGTAAAGGTTTTGATAGTCACTCACTGCTCTTATTTTCACACCACACATGACGTCACCACAAGGGTACGATGTGATGACACTAAGACAGAAGCCTTTGTTTTCTGCTGAAAAAAATAAATGTGTAATGGTTTTTATTTTAGATCGAGATACACAGGATCATGAAAAAAATTATGTCTGGTTTTAAAGGGTTAAAGCACACTTTGTTCAGTCTACACAGATTTCAGCCGAAGTGTCTCCACCAGGGTGACTCCACTATAATATGGGAGATAAACCCAAACAGCTGGTTCATTCAATGATCAGTATTAATTTTTGAGTGTGTTACATTAAAGGAATATGGGAGGAAAACTTTTTTTTTTTTCATTTTATTCAGTGAAGGGTGGATCTTCAAATGATATACGCTCACAGCAGTCATAGTTGTTCACCACATACAGTGCAGAGAGTAGATTTAATGAGGTTTTAATGGGTACATGTTCTTTTCTTGCATGCCCTGTGAATCTAAATTTGACTGCAGTTGATGTGAATTTACACATTTTTAGAAACAGAAGCATATTTCATGAGAAACAACTGGAGAAGGTCTAAAAATGCTTCAAAAATGCTGACACTGTAAACTGGACAACAGGTCGAGGTTAAGATTATTTCTCAAAATATCCACTGAAAATGCCCTTTGACCTTTAAACTACTACACTTAGTTGTTTTTAAATGTTATGTTGGATATTTTGGGACACTGTCTTTGAAGAAGAAATGGTCAAGGAGTGAGAAAACTAAAACGTTGGGATGTGTAGCTCTGAGTGGCAGCAGTTATCCTGTCCCCAGGCTACAGGGAAGGACTTAAGTTTGGTTTGGGGGTTTATTTATTTCCACAGTGCTGCATCAGAAACCAGCAAGGACAGGCCGTTTGGAAGTTTCAGTGAAAAGAAGGAAGAAATTCAAGACAGAAAAAGGAGGTGAAGCACCTTCAGAGGCAGGACAGCAAGAAAAAAATAAATGTGTGGAGATCCATTGAAGAAAGTGATGTATGTCAGAGGGGTCACCCTGCCTTACGGAGTTATCGCTCAATTAAATTCAGTATGGGTTTCAGAGGAGTTTCAGTGCGCTGTGGTGCAAACGCTGTTTCAGAGGTCTTTACAATCCTGCCAGGATAAAAAGCTCTGAGGAAACACTGAGGCAATGATTTGTCTGGTATCCTTGTAAGTCATGTGACCACAACGCACAACTGATGAGTTCATGGAAAACACCTTATGCCACTTACCACCTGTTTCCTGATTGGCCACTGCTGTTTGTTTGATAGCATGTTTAAGGCCTAGTCCACACGAGTACGGGTATTTTTAAAACTGAACTCCAGTTTTTAAAAAATCTGCGTCCATACGAACAGTGTAATAAAAATACCTCCGTCCACATGACACCGCAAATTCCACTATCAAGCAATGTAATACACATGCCAAAGCAGTAGGTGGCGATATAACTCCTGACTGTAAGGCCATTGTAGCCAATCAGAAGGCAGTAAAAAGGAAAAACAACAACAAGCCTACTATTATGCAGCAGGAGCAGTCTCTGTAATAGCACACTCTTGCGCCTCTGTTGCTGGATGTGGTTGAGTAGCGTTAGTTGTATGATACAGCCACAAAGTGCTGATATGCTGCTAAATAGCAGCAGTATTTTGTTTAGGTCTATCCTCAAATCGTCTCTCGCACACACTGGATCGGGTAATAACACAGCTGTTTTCTGTTTACGTCACACACTGTGACGTCATACAATGGAGACGAGACAAAATAACTGCGGTTATCCTGTCCACACATGACTGCTGACACCGGACTTTTCCAAAAAGTTCACCCTGGACTCCGGTTACAAATAACTCCGGTTACAGGGGCCCAAAACTGCGGTTACATGTGGATGAAAGGCCAAACCATGAGCAAAGAGTCATGGTTTTATAAATACCCACGTTGGTGTGGACAGCCCCTCAGTCTCTAGAATTACATGCTCTGTAAGTTGTGTCCAGATCATTGTCTTTTTTGTCACCTGTTTTCCCCCATTTGTCATCTTTTTATATTACCTATATATTTAATTAATTTTAGTTTTATTTTTTGGTTGGTGTGCAGGCATTGTTTTGCTATTGAATGAGACTTAATGGGACAGTCTACCTCAAAAACCTCTCAAAAATACATGTATTTAGAGCTGTTTATCACTCTAGATTGTTTTGGTGTTGGTTGCAGACTGTTGGAGATGTCGGCCATAGAGATGTCCAACTTACCCCTAATATAATGGAACTAGATGGCACTCAGCTTGTGGTGCTCAAAGGGCCAAAAAATACATTTAAAAAACTCAACAGCAATGTCTCTTTCCAGAAACCATGGCCCAGTCAATCCACACACCTTGTTGTGAGCAGTGGAGCCAGGGAACTCCATCCAGGAACTATTTTTTTTCTACCGAACTAATGAATCATTGTGCAGAAGGAAGCGTGCATCTACTGTTAGCTCACCTAGCACCATGAGCTAGCTAATGTTACGGGCTCATCTGAGGATGGCGCTTTTAATGTTTAAATCTTGCACTGTCACAAGCACAAGCCTCTCGCCATGAGTAGATGCACACTTCCTTCTGAATCTAGCTCCATTATATTGGAGAGATTGCAGACATCTCTACAGCCGATATCCCCAACACTCTGCAACTCACACCAAAACAATATAGATTGATAAACTAACTAACGGTAAGAAGAAAAATACGTATTTTTGATTGTGGGGTGAACTGTCCCTTTAAAAACATGCATGCTATAAATACCACGTGGAAGTGCTTTATAGTATAAAACCAACCAAAGTGTATCTGTTTGTTTACCATGAAAAAAGAAATGTTCATCTGATGTCATGAGTGATGACCTCAGTGAGTACTTAGCATAGGTCTGCCAAGCTTCACTATGAAAAGAAGTTCAGTCTGCCAAGAAATCTAACAGCTCCTGTGTGGGTTACACTGAAGAAACACTGTGGTATGGTACCGTCGCGTTGCCCTCCAGCAGTTCATGTGCAGTGATGGGTTTGTCCAGGCTCGGTTTGCCCACGTAGATGTCGCCGTCCTGGGGAAAGGCCGAGAGCAGAGAGAGGAGAGCCTCTGGGTTCATGTAGTTATCATCGTCCACATGACAAAACCACCTGAGGAGCCACAGAGGGAAGGACAGGAAAAGAATGATACAGTTAAAATATAATGGTCTGGGATTCTCCACTCCTCTCCATCTCTGCAGTTTTCTAGTTTCATTCTTCCACAGCTCTCAAAAGTTGACCATTGCCTGAACTACCATAGATGAAGCAAACAATGGTTGTATTTGGGGAGGAGGTCATAACCCTTGGCTTCCTTGTTCAAGGGTGATCAGTTGGGGATCATATCCATGTGTAAATCGCAGATACAAACTTATTTCTAAAATAGAGTTTAAAAACTTCTTTCCAAAGAGTAAAAGAAAAAATACAGGGAAAACAACAGCACTCCGGCCTTCCTCCGTTCGTCCAAATTTCCTGTTGTCCTCATAACATGAAATCCACTGTAATACTCTGTGAGTGTTTAAGCTGTTTAATTTCCACCTGAATGACTGGACATGATGTCGAAGCCTCGTTCCAAACCAAACAGACTTTTACTACAACATCAGCGTCCAAATGACAAAGCTGCTGGTACAAAACGGAAGTGCTGTATTGTTTCCTCTGCCATCCTAATGGCTGCCCAACAACACAAAAAGGCTTTCTTCCAAACTAAACAGCCTCACGTCCCTTTCAGTCCAAATAACAAAGTGGGCCCTGGAACCAAACTGAAACGCTCTTTCATTTTGCCTGCCATCTTAATGACACGACAGCGGTCCAAGCCTTAGTCACACACCAAACACAAGCTGTTGAGCCTCATTGTATTTTCCACAAATCAAAATTATGACTGAGTATCAGCAACACATTGTCCAATATGATGTACAGCAGCCTCAAGCCTCAGTGTCGTGAGTTGAAACCAAGTCAAAAGAAAATCCAAATCACTCACAGTGTGTGATGTAATTCATACATGATGTGGCCCTCTCAAAATAATGCTTTCTTTTTATTGTCATGTTTTTATGATCGCTATGGAAATGGGTTAAGATAAACCTGCATCCATTTATTTGGCCACTTGGGGGCAGCAGAAACAAACTATCATAACAACACTAACGTATCACCTGGTTCAAATGCTATCACTCAATGAAATTAGTAGTGGTTATCAGAGTCCTGCTACAGTGACTATAATGTTCGGAATGCCATTATTAGCACATTAAACAGCCATGTTTATTGGAATGCAGCAATTAAAGGGAAATTTCGGTTTATTTCAACCCATCTCCTATCGTCCTAAATTTGTTTCAAGTGACTAGTGACATAAAAATAATAGTTAGCATGTTAGCCGTTAGCCTAGATACAGCCGGGGTGCATAGTAGCGTCAGACCTGTTAAAACGTAAGTGAACGGGCAACCTTCAAGTGCAAAGTTAGTCCACTAAACAAGCTTCTTTTCCACAAAGACCACCTCATATCGTTAGGATAAATGTCAGAGAACATATAGAAAACGACATGTAAACGTGTTGTCTTACCTTACCGGTGTGCTGCCATGTTTGTTTACCATCTAGCTCTGCTTTCCAAAGTGCAGGAAGTTCATTGATTTCCAAGTTCATTCATTTATTTATGAAAGATTTATAGAATAACAGCTGACTTTTTGCCAGACTTCGACTTTGTGGAGGAGGAATTTGACTTGCAGAGTTTGATGGCCGTCCTTATTTATTTGAGCCAGAATACACTGACGAAGAGCTTCGTGAAATTGAAGAACGGAGGAGGAGAGAGAGAGAGAGAGGCGCAACAGGTAGAGGACGAGAGAGGAGGAATGGCTGCTGCAAGGCTGCGTAGCTCTGGAGATTGGTGGTGTACCTGTGAATGCTGTGCCCCAGTGCCCACAGAAGAGGAATGCCTCTGTTGCAAGGAATGGGACCGGTTGCAGCCTTATTTTCAAGGTCTGGATGTGACCGAGGACGAGACACCTCCACCTGGAGTAGTATCCAGCTGGGCTTTATCTAGAGCTCGCGAGATATATTTCAGCCGCGCTTTGGAAAGCAGAGCTAAATGGTAAACAAACATGGCAGCACACCGGTAAGGTAAGACAACACGTTTACATGTCGTTTTCTATATGTTCTCTGACATTTATCCTAACGATATGAGGCGGTCTTTGTGGAAAAAAAGCTTGTTTAGTGGACTAACTTTGCACTTGAAGGTTGCCCGTTCACTTACGTTTTAACAGGTCTGACGCTACTATGCGCCCCGGCTGTATCTAGGCTAACGGCTAACATGCTAACTATTATTTTTATATTATTAGTCACTTGAAACAGATTTAGGACGATAGGAGACGGGTTGAAATAAACCGAAATTTCCCTTTAAGAGAGTCTGCTGACATAACAGCAACAGTATAAAGAGTGAGAAGGCTTGCATGGGACGTCGGTCAGGGTGATGGTCGGAACACACACCGGACTTTCACCCAGAAGACCCGGTGTGTCCAATATAAAAAAATTTTAAGTATGTGATGTATGTCAAATTAAGTATTTCAGATGATGTATAGCACTTATGTGCGACATACATCACTCAACATACTTATTTTAAGCCAAACCATGATGTTTTCCTCTAAACCGACCACGTAGTCTGTGCTTCAAGACCTGATGAAAGTGCCAACAGGTATTCAATGGTTGACAACATTCTGAACAGACTAGTCGGTGTAGCAGACGTGTTTTAACCCATATCTATGACACAAATAGCCACTATTAATGATCACTTAAAGGTCCAGTGTGTAGGACCAAACATCAACCTTCTGGACTAAAAACTGAAGCCCCCATTGAGATGTCAAAAGCTGCAGTTCTTTGAATGGCCACTTGAGGGTGGCTCCAGAGAGTCAATATGTTAAAATGCTCAAATTTACAGCAGAAATAGATATGTTTACAGCCTGGTACAAAAAATGGTTCTGGTCTTCATAGTTTACTTCCCTGTTCATTATGACTGTACAGCAGTGAATTTTTCTATAACTCATCTATTTACATTTTATTAAGGCTTAAAGTTACACATAATTAAGGGCGTAGCTACTTTGAGTCACAGGCTGTATGCCAATACTGCCCTCGGCTTCTCAGTCAGAGCCACCCCTCCCTCCTCCACAGCTCCTCCCTCTCATCCAAATATGGTCACTTCTGGCTCCAAAAAAGCAAGATGGCAGCCGCTGAAATGCCGAACTCAAGGCTTCAAAACGAGAGTCCAGAAGCCAGTGGGTGATGTCACTGTAGCTACGACCATTATTTTACAGTCTATGTGTAAGACTTAAGAGGATCTAGTGGTGAGGATTGCAGATTGCAACCAGCAGACACTTCTCCCAATTTGAATTCCTTCAGTCTTTATGGTTCAGGAATTTTTCACAGGGTGCCAAATTATTCACAGAGGTCTCCTCCGCTCCAAAACAAATGGATCAGTTGATTAAAACTGGTTAAAACACTGAATAAAGCAATTTCACGTGCAAATCAATGTTTCTCCAATGCTGTTTGGCATGTCAGAGACAGGCTACAAGCCCAGCACCTGTTAATGTGCGCTCACCTTATTTCTGATCCAGACATTCAGGGGTTTTTTTACCGGGAGCGGAATTATCCGCAGAGGTCTCCTCCTCCCCAAAGTGTTTTTTCAACGCACGGCCGCTAACTACGATGGCCGACAAGAAAATGCGAATGAGCCTATCTAGAGCCAGGGTTTGTCCATTCTGGGCTACTGTAGAAACAGTGTGGCAACATGGGGATTTCTGTAGACAAGGACCTGCTCCCTATGTAGATATAAACTGTTGATTCCAAGGTAACGAAAACACAAAGATTCTTATTTTCAGGTTATTATATGCTAGAGAAAACATTCTTATCATAGTGTATTCCATTTCTACCAATATAGCCCCCCTAAATCCTGCACACTGGACCTTTAATCAAGTCATAACATTCAAAATGGGTAACAGACATAAACACATCCCTAAACCAACAGGCTGCTGTTCACTAACTAAGTTTGCCTATCTTCCTAATGTAAGTCCAATATTTGTCTCTTTTCAGCTCTGTTTTTGGTCTCCACTAACTTCTGAGAAAACATTTCACTCCTCAGCTGCTAAATGCTCCAATATTTTCACTTGTTAGACGCTAACTTTGTCTGCCTGGCATTTGGTGCAAGTAATCAGTTTGCAAAGAGAGAGAAGGAGGCCCTCTGCTTTGCCCACACTGTTTGAATGACAAATGACCTGTGGAAATACTGTGCAAGCAGCGACAACAAACATGTTGACAAAATAAAAACAAAGGATTTCCAATATTACCCCTGTAATTAAACCGTAGTGATTCTCACCGGTGTATTTATGCTTATGTAACCCTAGAAGATTATTTACTTCTTTGATTTCTCCTTTCACCACCTGCTGCTGCTGTGACAGCCCGATTTCCCCGCGGCGATCATTAAGGTTTGTAATCTTAATCCGATCTTTAAATCCAGTGTGGGCAGGGTGATAGATGGACTTTAATGTGTCTCACCTCTTGTCAGAGGCCATGAAGCCGTCGTACTCGGCAGACATCTTGCAGGACAGAGCCTGCTGGCTGTGATCTGACTGGCAGCCTGTGACCACCATGTTATAACCTGGACAGAGAGACAGAGGGAGAGGGATGTGTATTTGATTTATACAACTGGATTTTCTCTGCTTCAAAGGTGTTTCACATGATTATATTGTGGGTACTGACAAGTATGTTATATAGTATTTTCTAACCAAGTTTGGCTATTATAATCAGAGGATGTAAATTAGATTTATTTGCAAATGATGGGTTCCTACTGCTGGGGGGGAACGGGAGATTGTGAGGAAAGGGATAGGATGAAGAGAAGAGAAAAATGAGAGGGAGGAAGAGAATAAAGGAAGGCCAGAGCAAAATTAGAAATGTACAGAGCCATAAAAAGCTTCAGTTAAGGGGACTAGCCGTAACTTTGAAAAACACAAATTATATGTCCACATACTTTTGTCCATACTGTGTGTACTTCTAAATCTAAATTTGAGACTTGTTTGCTGCTTACCTTCCGAACGTAAATCCTCATCCTCCGTGTCTGTGAAAATGAAAGTCTAGACAAAAAGAAAAAAGAGAGAGACAAGTAAGGGGATTTAAATCCACCAGCTTTGATTATTTCCGTCTTCTTCTTCTACACATCTCTAACAGGACGTCCTGAAAGCACCTTCATTAAGGACTGAACACACACAAACACACACACACACACAGGATCAATATTGTTTTTAAAGGAGCAAATTCGATGTGACAAAAACAAGGTTCCCCACTGTGAGCTTAAAAATTAGTCACTGCACGCCGACACAGAACAAACACACACACACACACACTAATACACGTTTATGATCCAAAGAAGTCCACAGAGTGCTATATGACAGAGTCAATTTGTTCTCTGGCAGACATGGAGTCACACACACTCACAAACATCTTAGTGATACCCCTCTCACAGCCCTCACAGCCTGTTCTTACACCACATAGACAGATCTTTGGTACAACACTGACCTCTGGTGGTGTAAAACTGTAAAAGCACTCTACTATTGAAGCTCTCAGGCTGCAGATTCAGTTTTATTTTACTAATTTCTATAATCTAAATCAGTGGTCTTTGACATTTTTCAGGCCCAGGACCTTTAGCTCAAAGGGAGACTGACCAGAGACCCCTACTATGTATATTAAATCAACATATAAAACTGAGTTGCACTTGAGACAATCCTCAGAGTATGTTCGGATCTTCTCTTGTTTGCCCTTGCCTGCAGCTGCTAAGTTCAGTCAGCAGTAGTTGTAGCATGGCTAGGTGCATTGGCATCACCCTCTGCACCCTCGCCACTGTGGTTTCTGAGGTGAACGGTATGTCAGACTCTCTTGCTCGAAAAGTTACAAATCAATCCATTGTAGCCCACAAGAATGCCCATACACTTGGGATAATAATACAACTAATTGGCCAATATGTTTCAATAGGACATAAATGTTAGCTAAGTAGTTCACCTCCCTGTTACGAATAAGTGCTGCATGGTGATTTAGCATTAGCTAGCTCACATACCATAAAGCTTCAATTAAAAGCCCGGTGTGGGAGCACATTTTGACCAATAAAGGCCTGTCTCAATTAGACGCCTGGTCTGGTTGCCAAGCAGTTTATTTCTATAGAAGTTTTTTGGATGTATAAACCATGTTGTTGGCTACCCACCTGAGCTAACCTTAGTTAGCTGCCAGCTGTTACACATCGTTAGCTCGGTTAGATTCTCCAAAACTCAATTGATCAGTTAATTTTACCAGAATGTGAGCACCAGAGAAGACCGTAATTCATTCCGATTTACCAGCATGAAGAAAAAACAAGTGGGGACTCCCTTCCTCTGAAGCTGCCATAAGTACTATTCGGACGGGATTAGTTTTATATAGGGATGTGGACTAATGTCAGTTTACCATAGGATGTCTGTAATATAAATGTCCGATTCGCACGGGACAAGAAATCTCCATAATTCTACCAGAGATGGGAGCGGTAACTCAGTTTGTGCCCTGGCGTCACCTCCCTGATGGCATGTGCGTGCTACGTTGCTTCCTGTAAGCATCACATGAAGGATAATAATAATAAGTAATGATTAACCCAATGTGAAATATTGCCCATGATCAGGATTGTGTGTACACGATTAGCAATATGAATTTATATTAGGCCTACCTAACACAACCAGAAGTCTCGTGGCTCTGAAAAGTGCTTTCTTCTCGACCTTTTTGATTGGTCTCCCACGTAGGGCTATGCCATCATTAGAAGAATGTCCACTATCACGATTGCCGACAACACCGAATGCTTCTTCAAGCGCCTCCGTCATCGAAAAATGCATAAAACTAGTTGTAAACAAAAAAATGGTTGTAAACAGGACATGACGAAATATTTACATTCATTTTTACAGAGGATCGCGTTCGCACGGAATTAATATTATCCGAGGTATCTTCTCCGAACCGTGTTACAGAAGGTAAAAGTCATCAATTTTTACTGACATTATCCGTAATGATTACAGACATGGCGCGTTTGGACGGGACTAAAATCCCTGGTAATAAATACTTTACCCCACGTCTCCACGTTAAACTAATCCCGTCCGAATAGGGCTATAAAGTCAGAATATGTGCCCATTCCTTGATTACCCAGTGAGTGAGTTATTCAAATTCCTTAAGTCCATGAGGGTCCGCTGACCAAAAGAATCAAAGGGGTTTTTCATAAAAATTAATCCACGCTGTGAATATTGTTTTAACAGGATAAAGTGGTGTGTCAGTATGCCGGATGCTGTAACCCTTGAAACGAATCCTATGAAAAGAGTGTCATAACGTTTTCTCTCTCTGTGATGCCCTGTATTGTCAGAGCTAGATCAAATGAGTGATTCATAATTGATGTTATTTGAAGCCTACTTTTTATACAAGTAATATTCATGCTGGTTCAAATAAACAATTTGATTATATTTCCCATCTTTGCTGATTATCATTTTTTTGTGAAGGGAATTAAAGGCCTGTCCAAAATACAAGCCTGTTGAGTTCAGTGATGATAGTGATAGTTAAGTTTACAGTTTCTTAAATCTAAAAGGAGAGTGCTGCCAAAACATACCATTACTTACCATGAAAAACTATTACTAAACGAAGTAATAAAAAATGTAGTTGTAGAAATACATAATATTGTATTATGTAATTTAAACAGTACATTTTTTTTTTCAGTTTAATTTTCTTTATTTATTTCTCAAGGGATTTATGTGGCAAACAAGTTTGCAAAGACAAATACACATAAAATAACCCTGGCAGAGGATAAAAATGAGTTCATAAGCAAAATCAATCTGAAGATATAAAAACGTAGGTTGAGCTCTAGATTCAAATGTTATCGCTCAATGGATGAATGCATGCATATGCAGTCTATTTGCAGACTTCCATGGACAAATGTACTGTAATATTACATATATTACAGTACATTTGTCTGGATGGATGGATTTTTGGATGGATTTTTTCTAAATGCAAAATCACTTTAAATTCCTCTAAAATTCCCAGACATTTAAGAAATTACACAACCAGTTGGAATCCTGCCTCAGTTTCTCAGTCTCATGTAGCAGACTTCAAATGAAAGATGAGAAATCTTTATAGTGCATGAGTCACTGACACTGAGCAGGTTTGCACCATGGGATTTAAACAGGCAACCTTTGCGTCACACTCCATCGCCACAGCCCCTCAGGCTGAACCGTGCGGTGTGTTCAACTTCCTTTGCCAGGCAGACACTAAATAACCTCAGAGTGGAACAAATCATCCGTTAGATATGATAAACACAACCCATAACTCATGTTTTATTCAGCTCCTAGAAACGTATTAATGTGTCTTTCTGAGTTTTGGCTGGAAAACGAGAATTCTAAAAATGTTTCAAACATACATTTTAAAGCGTTTTGAAATAGCTCTGTTGAAGCGGCAACAACATACAGGCCTGTATCATATTCAGATCTGACACACTGAGATAAAACACTGAGAGTAACAGAGAGAAAGAAAATAATGGCGCAAATAAGGGATACGAATTCTGCATACGACCTCAAATATCAACAAACCTATAATGTGAATACAGTTAAGTTCCTGACATCTTTGGATTATAATTTTATGCTCACACACCCATCTAGAAACAGAATACGGATTCATGACAACACCTGGAGGGGAGGTCAGAAACAAAAAGAAAAACTGTTTATTTGGAAATATCACATATTCATTAATTCATTAATTTTCCATAACCTCATCTTATCCTGTTGGGGATCATGGCGGGGCTGGAGCCTATCCCAGCTGACATTGGGCGAGAGGTGGCGTACACCTGGACAGGTCACCAGACTATCACAGGGCTGACGCATAGAGACAGACAACCATTCACACTCACATTCACACCTACGGACAATTTAGAGTCACCAATTAACCTGCATGTCTTTGGACTGTGGGAGGAAGCTGGAGCACCTGGAGAAAACCCACGCTGACACGGGGAGAACATACAAACTTGGCACAGACAAGCTGCCCAACCTGGTATTCGAATCGCTCACCTATTGCTCCAAACCAGGAACCCTCTTGCTGTGAAGCGACAATGCTAACTACTGCACCACCAAGCCGCCAAAACATCACATACAAATCCATCCATCCATTTTCATCCGCTTACCCGAAGCTGGGTCTCAGGGGCAGCAGGCCAAGCAAAGCACCCCAGACGTCCCTCTCCCCAGCAACACTTTCCAGCTCCTCCTAGGGGACCCCAAGGCGTTCCCAGGCCAGATGAGATATTTAATTACTCTAGTGTGTTCTGGGTCTGCCCCGGGGCCTCCTACCAGTGGGACGTGCCCAAAACACCTCAAGCAGAAGGCGCCCAGGAGGCATCCTGATCAGCTGCCCGAACCACCTCAGCTGACCCCTTTCAACACGAAGGAGCAGCAGCTCTACTCCAAGCTCCCTCCAGATGTCTGAGCTCCTCACCCTATCTCTAAGGCTGAGCCCAGACACCCCACGGAGGAAACTCATTTCAGCCACTTGTATCCACAATCTCATTCTTTCGGTCACTACCCATAGCTCATGACCATAGGTGAGGGTTGGGACATAGATGGACCAGTAAATCGAAAGCTTCGCCTTCTGGCTCAGCTCCCTCTTCACCACAACGGTCCGGTGCAGTACCCGCATCAATGTGGACTCCACACCAAACCATCGATCCATCTCACGCTCTATTCTACCACTTGTGATATATTACCCTCACATAGATATATCAAAATGAAAAAGTATGAGGAAAGAGGATACATAACAGCATAAGCCTATATTTAAAATGATGGCAGCAGAATTTACAGACAAAATACAATTAATGCAACATGAATGCGATTCACAAACTCATGAATATATTGTTTTTATATCAAGTGAATTAGAAATGACAGGGAAGGCAAGAGATGTGACTTAAACCAGCTGTGTGTGTGTGCGTGCGTGTGTGAGTATGTGTGGGTGGGTGACTTTTAAAGAGACAGAGATAGGAAAAGAGGAGATAGTCGGGTTAGAGTGTGACGCGATTAGGGTGTGAAACTGAACTTCCCACGATAGAGAGAGACACTGAATGCATGATAAACATTTGTCAGCTTGTGTGTGTGTGTGTGTGTGTGTGTGTCTGAGAGAGAGCACATGGACAGCATAAATAAGAGACATGCAGTGAGAGAGAAGCTTTCCAGACTGCCTGACAGGCAGCTCCAGCTAATGACTTTAATCCCTGGATTACATGATGAGATTAGTAAAAATATATTCCAGGGGTACCTTTTCAAAAAGTGAGCTGCCTTTTATTTTATAGGACTGAGATTTCTGATTTTTCTGATTTCATGAACTTTTGATGGTCAAGAGAAAGATAACAGTGGGACAGAGAGGAGAAATTGAATTGTGGCCAGCAATCGTTCTGCAGCCATCCAGTAGAGGGCGACAGAGCTGCTGTTTCTTCCAGATGTGTATGTTTGTTCTTGTTCTCCTACCTATGTGGGGCTTTGGGTTTTAGACCTTAAAAGTGAGGCCAGTCCCTGCTTCTTCAAAAGGCTGTTCAGACTTGGTTTTGGGGTTATGGTTTGGGTAGGGGCAATATAACGCATGGTATTCATGTCTATGTTGAAGTGATGAAGAGGGCCTGTTATGGGAACAGAAACTACTCATACACTCAAGTCGTGGGGACTTCCTGTCTATTGGTAAAAGTCGTTAATGTTTGGGTTAGCACTTGGCTTTAGGTTTCAGGTTACAACTAGGTTTAGTTTAACAAAAAAAACCTTGACTAAGGGGTCTTCTAAAGGGTCCTCTTTTTGTTTCTTCCTAACCTGGCATTGGCAGACCAATTCACTTATAGACTTAGACTTAGACTTACTTTATTCGTCCCAGAGGGAAATTCGTTTGTGAATTGGTCTGGAACCTGAGATCAAAACCAGAGACCACTGGCTCACTAGTCATTGCCTGTATCTGTGTCAAGTGGGTTTCACTTCTTTCACCCCTTTATGTGACTTGCTGTATTCATTCTAGTGGGAGAAGTGAACATGAGCCCATTTTCTTTGGCCCCAAAGTCACCCAAGTAAATACTGGAACCTTTTTTTCACAAGCCACATACCTCACGAACATTCAAACACTAATATGGCATTTTTCAGACTATTAGGAGAAAATAAACTTTGTTCAAGACTTGTCTCCATCTCAGCAACACACTGTAGCGAGATCTGACAGCAACTTATAGATCATGTACTCGGTTGATACCAGATATTAAGCTAGCAGATAAAAAGAGTGGCCACGGTACTCACTTAAAAGAACCTAAGTGTATACTATTTCATACCATTGGCACAGCTTGTAATGCAATATCTTTGATGAAACCCTGCTGTTCAAAGGCTACCATTGACAGCCACCTGCAATTTTTAAAGCCAAATGTTTTCTTGCGTGTTACTCAGTGCATGAATTGACAACATGAATCAATCAACACACCTTAAATGTCAGTATGACGACTCAAACTATTCCATTTGTTTTTACTGTCTCTCTAGGATGACGTGTTTTAGTAAAGATTGGATCTTTAAATGTTTAGAAAAATGTTTATGAATTTGAACCAGATTATGTAAACTGCAAAATGTATTTCCTACTTGGAGAAAAAACATGGCAGAGCATCATTCCTGTGCGCTCCAGCAGCACCAAACCCTTGCTCTTGCCTGACAAGGACTCAGTGCACAAACCAGTCCATCTCAATCCAGCCTATTCTTTTTGCTCTGAAAATGGCAACAAGGTACAACAAGGTGGAAATGCAGCTCAAGTGGACCAGGTCAGATGGACATCTGTTTTCACAAGAGTGGAACAAGATGCATCTACAAGAGCAATGGATGAATTACTGAACAGGCCTACCAGGCATAGACCAAGGAGCCCAAAGTGTCAGCGGGGCCCCTTGGTCCTCACCTGCAAAATGTCATTCAAATGAACATGTACAGACCAGGAAGAGACAACAAAAGACCACAAAGAGATGCAAAGAAACTGCAACATAAAAAGTGGAAAAACAACCATAAAGAAACACAAAATGACAAGATGCAAAACAACAACAGCATAAAGAGGCAAAACCAGCACAAAGTCTGTGTGTCTTGCTTCTATGTACGAGAGGTGGTGCGGCACTTTGCATATCTGTGCCCAGGGGCCCATTGCCTCACAATCTGCCCATGGCCAAAGGAAATAAAACATGAGCTTGCAGATTTTTTTCTTCCAGGGATTTAAAACTCATCTCATGACGTTCGTCAGAGGATGGGTCTTTGCTCTGTTGTCATGACAATGTATTGAAAAGTGATGATGTTACTTTACTAATTACTCATCAGCAAATTATGAATTAAATCATGAAAGTGTGTGTTTTTGTGGTGAGTGTTTTTCACTCTGTGTGTGTCTACATTAAAGTGACTAATCTCCATAATCATATCTCTACTGCACTCTTAAGAGGCTGCATCATCTCATCCATCAATTCTTAATACTCATCTACTTTTACCTTCGTCCACCCCTCCCTCCATCACTGGAGCAGGAGGAGTAATAGGATACCTCGATCAATCCTCCTCACCACAATCACCAAGACAACCACCACCAACATCTACCACAGTAAAACCCTTAGAACATTCCACCATCACTGTTTCTTCTCCTCTGATCATAACTCAAGCTAAACTACCTGCACTGAAATCAGTCAACCTGGGCTGGGGAGCAAAAATGGCAGGCTGTCAGCATGGAGCGTCTCGTAAACAAAGTTTGAGAGGACATTTCACTGAGGTCAGGCAGACATGCATAAATCTCAGCTTGTTTTTTACGCTGTTGAAGGGACATTGAGTAAGATTTGTACTGTCCCATGGCACAAAGTGACTGCAATATATCTTGATAAGGTTTTTTGATCACTACTTCACAGGTTTCGTGCCCATGTGATGGGATTCTGGCTTTCAAATCTGGCCTCTGGACCTTCACCTTGTTTGACGTGGGGGTTCTGAGGTGCCTCGAAAGTACTTTGATGAGTACCTGAGCAAAGACAGAAAACCACTGATTTATTTCGTCATTTTATCCGTTTAGAATTATCCAGTTGTTTCGGGGATTCAAGCCAAGGACAATCACAAGATTTTATTTGCAGCACATTAATGGTTTAGTAGGTAACTTAAAAAATAGCCTTGTGTTGCTCCTCTGAGGCCAAACACTGCAAGTCTTCGACATTAACATTCATCAACATTTGATTAGAAAACACAGCCACCAGAGCAAGTTATGGGAATGTAGCCAAGTAGCCAAAATTGAAAACAAACCTTCTTTAATTCACCACAGCTGATACTGAACTAAATTTTTCTGTTTAGCAGGTCAGTCCACCACTTTGTCCCAGACTATCACGACAGCTAGATTACCATGAAACTGCATACAAACATTCATGTTGCCCAGCAGATGAATCCTAAACCCCAGTTCAGACCAATGACTGGCAACGTGACTAAAGTGTTTTAGAACGTTGCAGAGAGAAGTTGCAGCGGTGTCAGCTGGCTTTCTAAACTCGACTCAAGCAGCCTGATGGTGTCACCTTAAACTCTGCTGGTCATACCACCAGCGACTGGTTTTTAGATTGTAACATTGCCTGTTTCTATAGCCAGTCGGCTTGTAATGAAGTAAGATGGTCAAGTCCAAATTACCGGGAGGTAAGGCTGGAAATCAGAACAGAAGCACAGAGAGTTGTTGCATAGAGATGATGCACAGCTTCATCAAGTTGCATTGGCGTGAACCTGCATGTTTTTAGAATGTTACAGAACAGCACATTGCAAGTAGAGTAGTGTTTCAGCTCCTCTCATCGTGAATCTTTGGTCTGAACTGGGCTTAAGGATGACTTTGGTGGTTCTCTGACTTTTCCTCTTGCGCCACCACCAGGTCAAAACTTGTACTTATCCTGTGAAATAACATCTCCATCATGGAATGTGACAAAATTTTGCTCAGACATTCATCGTTCCCAGAAGATGAACCCTCATTACTTTTGTGACTTTGCTTCTATAGCGCCACCATTAAGGCAAAATTATAGTCCAATACTCTGGTTTATGACAAAATATCTGCAAAAAAAGTACCATCCCATCAGACTCAGCTATGCTTTTTGTTTTGTCTGTGTGGGCATTATCAATCCACTGCACGTGGGCGGTTTCAACCACGGGTGCTTTCCCTGTGTGCAGTTGTCTCCAACACTAGCAGCAATGACTAGCAGCCAAAGGCTTCCTGGAGACTTGTTTTATTGAGAGAAATTGGATGTGATCACTTTAAGTGGTTTCCACCGTGCTTGCTAAACATCATCACAACATCATGTCAGCATTGGAAACAGCGCTGGGCAAAATATTGATATTATATTGATACTGTGATATGAGACTAGATAATGTCTTATGTTTTGGATATTGTTATATCATATGAGTTGTTTTTTCATGGTTTTAATTTAGCAATATGTAAGATTGACACACAAAGCCGACGACTGGCCGTCGGTGAGCGTCTGTCACCCTAGTTTTTGCGGTGTGTCCCGCACCGTCGGCACTATGGTGTCCGCATTGGCGGCTTTTCAGCTGATTGAGCATGTTGAATCGGCGGCGGAGCTTGCCAGTGAGAGAGATCACTCTGATTGGCTGTTTAGGTTTTACTTCCTCACCCCTGTAGCGAGTGAATCTGCCTGTAGTGAAACCGGGGCTAACCGGTGCTTCCTCCTCAGGCTCCACTTCACTCAGCTGCCTGACAGACCCGCTGCTTCTTCCCATTTTAACCTGAATAAGAAACCGGGGCTAGCTGTGAGGTTAGCGGAGCGTTAGCCGCAGCATGACCGGAGGGAAGCACAGCCAGTTAGCCTCCGCTAGCTTTCTCCGTTTGGATCCAACCGGAGCACCGAGCCCTGGTTTGTTATTCAGGTTAAAGTGGGAAGAAGCAGCGGGTGAGCTGAGTGAAGTGGAGCTTGCTGAGGAAACACCGGGACCGTCTGGATGTAATAGTCCGTGGAGGGGCTGCGGTGCTCGGCTGCACAGATAGGAAACCCTTCGGCTGACAGGATGTACCACTCTGTCACTCCGCTCTCTCTCACGCAGGCGCAGAACGTACGTGCTACTTGGCCATCGGATGTCATCTTTGTAGTGTGTTCAAATGCAACTGACACAGGGTGACGTGTCGACGTGACTGTTCTATTATTTTCCTTTACCCCCTTAGTCATTCTATCCACATTACTGATGAATATTTATCAAAATTATTTTGGTAAAAATAAAAATGTAATATTTTATTTTTCATATCGCCCAGTCCTAATTGGAAATAAAAGATTATTATGACATTTAGCTAAAAGTAATACTGTGTCTCATATAACTGCTAGCATGGTTGTGTACTCGTGTTTACCTTTCCTCTGATGATCATATTTAGCCATTAAAAACAAGTGTATCTCCACCAATATGATTGAAGGCACCCAGGGGTCCTAGATCATCTTGGGGACCGAAAAAAAAAAACACTTTTTAGAGAACAGTTTCTGTCCTCGCACTTCTGTTTCCGGCTCTGAGCAGATTAGCTGTGCAGTAACAGAAGCTGCCGCGCTGGTTAGAAATGACTTTTCACCCTGAGAAATGGACAGTCTTGTGATGTGTGTGTGTGTGTGGGGGGGTGCGAGTAAGGGTAAGATGAGGTTTGTTCTGTTCTGCAATCTGCCTCTCCACTTCCTGTTCTATGACCAGCTTCCGTTTTAGTATTGTTAACAGCGTTGCTACACGCCGGCTGCTTCCCTTCAGTCCAGACAACCTGCCTGCACAGCTTCCTGTGTGTGTGTGTGTGTGTGTGTGTTCCTGTATTACTACATCTATGCTTGTATCTTTGTGGGTTAATGTGTATAGTTGGTCTGTGTGTGTGTGTGTGTGTGTGTGTGTGTGTGTGTGCGTGTGTATGTGTGTGTGTGTGTTCCTGTATTACTACATCTATGCTTATATCTTTGTGGGTTAATATGTATAGATGGTCAGTTTGTGTGTGTGTGTGTGTGTATGTGTGTGTGTATTCTCAAATGCATCAGATCATTACCCAAAGCAAACATGGAACTATCTTGTGTTTTGCCTTCGCATTTAGAAAGAGGAATACACTATCAGTATCTTCCTCTTTCACTCTCAAAATCATTTCTCTTAAATCAGCAGTTTCTTTGAAAACAAGAAGCTAAAAGCTAAACGCTCCCTCCGAAGACCACTGTTCATCTGTTTCACTTGTTTTAATAAAAGGAAATGAACTCTTGTTCCATGAACCACAACATGGAATCAATAATATAACTGAATCTATCCTGTGCTGTACTGTACTGTCAACCCTGTGAATCAATCATCGTTTCCACCAACTCAGAATCCTTCACATGCATTTTTTCTGAAGATTAACTCTGATTTTACCAGCCAGGTTGGACGAACCAAGCCTCTATAGATCAGAGATGCTGTTTGGACGAGCCACTCATCAGTCACAGATACAACTGTAGTTAGCAAAGCCTCGCTGGGAGCTTGAGTAAAATGCCAGCCAGTCTACAGTGCGTGATTTTGTATTTCATGAGAATAAAGCACCTCTGACTTCAACAATAAGTATACTGAAAGAGTAGACAGGGAGAAAAAAATGGGCCACTGCTGCCTGAAATTCAGCACTCAATATCAGAACTCCTGTGTGATGAAAATCGTTGGATGCCCTGTAATAAAACCTTTTGAACTGGACTGATGGCAAAATAACAGCTATTCTACAGACAAGGCGTTCAACAAGTTTGCGAGGTTATGTGTTTCTGAGTCTCAAAAGCTCACTCATGACACCTGAACACCCAATCTTGCCTTCACTGGAGTCTTTAAAGGTAAAGTGTGTAGAATTTAGGGAGTATATTGGCAGAAATTGATCATCATGTAATAAGGACGTTTTGTTTAGTGGATAATTAGGCTTCCTGAAAGAACTGTTTCTGTTACCTTAGAATGAGCCGATCATACCTACATAGGGAGCAGGCCCTCATCTACAGAGTCAGCCATGTTGCACCGCCATGTTTCTACAGTAACCCAGTATAGACAAGCCAAACATTGGCTCTAGATAGGGTCATTCGTGTTTTCATGATGGCTACTGTAGTTAGAAGCCCCTCAATGCTGAGCAGCATCAGAAAAACACTGATTTGCGAGAGAACGTTTGGTCATGGACCTTCCACGTTCAGATACGATGTGCAACATACCCTGGGTGTGTTGGTTGTTGACGTTCTGGGACGCCGTGTCAAGTTCTGCCTGTTACATGCATTGTCTTCTTTCAAAATACACTTCCGTTTTCACAGGAAATTCACTGTTTACATACAGTCTCTTTCAAAATAAATGCACTATGTCAATAAAACATTTTTTTTCCCTCCAACAACTAACGCGCATGGTTGGGTTTAGGCAAAAAGAACAGGGTTTGGCTTTATAATTTTACGGGACGCAAACACCGCTCTTCCAGGTGAAAGTCGGTGTTTGTTGGACCCATCCACCACCACTCCTGCCCGCCCTACTTGGACTTTCACCCACCTTAACCTTCATTCTTGTCCCGCCGCATTTCCCCCTGACGCCGCCAAGCACCGTTAAACTGTAACAGCGACCGGTTGCGTATCATGCCGATGTAACAGGGCAACTTTAGAGTGAGACTGGGTTGGAAAAAAGGTGAGCACTCATTAGCAGATGCTAGGCTAACTGTCATATCCGACATGCCAAACAGCATCAGAGAAACTATGATTTGTAGCGTTAAACTACTTTATTCTATGTTTTACTAGTTTTAATCACCTGGTGTGTTTCTTTTGGAGAGGAAGAGACCTCTGTGGATAATTCGGCTCCTGGTAAAAACCTCCTAAACAATGAACACTGAAGAAATTCTAATAGGAAGAAGTTTCAGCTGGTTGCAATCTGCAATCCTCGCCGCTAGACGACACCAAATCTCCTTAAATCTTACACACCGTTTCTTTAAACCAAACCCTTACATTGTGATGACTGTTATGTTTTGGGTCTGAAAAATTCATCTATGTCCCTGCAATACCTAAATGTCACAGATGGAGGTAAGAAAGCTGGTTAAAGTTGAGCTTTATCAGACTGACACCAAGGTTTCAACAGGCCTGTTTCTGATGATTCTCTCTACATGTTTTCATCTGTGTGTAACTCTAACAGGATAGTTGCCAGTAAAATTGACCAACCACATCACCCTGCAACTAAACAGTCATCAGATCTGCAGCTTTAAAGCAGGAAGGAAATGAATGTTTTCATTTCATCATCAAGCCTACACCACGTCTTCTTATAGGCCTACATATGTGTGTGTGTGTGTGTGTGTGTGTAGCCTATATATTTATATATATATACACACACACATATGAGACCCATACATCTAATAAATGTATGACTAAACAGGTTCAGGAGTTTCATCATAAATCTCCGGTGAAGTGTTCAGCTGACACTTGGTCTCTTTTCTTAAACATTTAGACATAATTCAATATAAACAGAGAGAGTTTGCTTTGACTAAGACATATGTGACTTAGGTGCGGGTGTCTTTAGGTGAAATGCAGGTGGCTTTAGGTGACAGCAGCAGCTGTTGTGATATGTAAGCCTTTTTAAAGCAGCCCATAACAGATCAGACCCAACACACACTCACATGCGCCTTGGTTCTGGAGATCCACGTCTCCAAAAGCAGAGTAAGACGCGTCTTGTGGAACCTCCCGGTGGTCTTCACAGCGACGAAGATGTCCTCCAGCTTCAGTTTCGGCTGCGTGACATGTGCACCTGTACCATCATCAGAGGCCGGGTGTCCTCTGTCCCCGCTGCTGCTGCTGCTGTTGCCCGCCGGGTTCTGTGCGTCCTTGGCCGGGGATGGAGCCTGCTGGATGGAGCGGTGAAGCGCACCGGGAGACGGATAGTGAGCCGCACTGAGTCTGGGCAGGCTGCTGGTGCGTAATTGAAAATCCACGTAGAGAATGATGAAGAAGGTGAAAATCAAGACAGGCAACTTCCGGCGTATCCATCTCTTCTGCATCGTAGAAAAAAGTTAGCCTATTTAAATTCCATAAAACCTGAAAACCATTTTCTTGGTCCTCTCATTTCAAATCCTCATGTTCGTTTCTTTTTGGTCTAATTTCGTGACGGTTCCTCCATCACCTCCTGCGTCTTCCTTCTTTATAACAGAACAACCGTTGTTCCTCATTAATTAACTAACACTTTTCATGACTGAAGACTGACTATCAGAATAATTTAATAATCCTAATCACTTTTTATCGCCTGTGTAAAGACCTTACAGCTGCATGACAAGGCTGATCTCCTCTCATTTTCTGTGTATAAGCCGCTGCCACTCGGATATATCTGACTTTGTCACAGCTCTGCCCACCCATTGTCACCACTGTCAGGTCACACGGTATGAAGTGATAGTACTTCCTGCATTGATTTCAAAATAAACTACTACAGTGAGAATCATAGTATACTTCCGGTTATAAGCTTTTATTTTACAGTACTAAATATATTCAATTCAATTCGATTCAGTTCAATAGAGCTTCTTCAAATTACAGGAACCACACTTTTAACAATTCAAAACCAGTACCAACCAGACAACCAGTGGGTCCCCCGGGTCAGGGTCACTCACTGGGCCCAGTTTTAGAATAATAAGCTATTTAAAAATACACAACTGTACAAGATAGAAGTGTTTTCAATGAGCAGAAGCAAAAACCAGTGACTAATAGAGTAACAATAGGACTATGATAAGAACAGGAGTTACTACAAATGAACTAAAATGGTTGACAAAATAGACTGCTCCTGATAATCAATGTTATAATGAAAACAATATGACAATGAGAAAATGATATTGCACTACACTGACAAGGGAACATGATGTTGAAGAAAAATATTGCGTAAGATATTTTAAAGTAGTTCAATCAGGAGAGACAGAAGAATGAAGTCAAGATAATATTTAATACAGAATATAAGTGTACAGATTAACAGATGATGTGTGCTGATTAAGACTTAACAGAAGTCTTTGGTCCTTTAGTCTCGCCACCAGACAATCAGAGATCGCCGCCTTCTGATAGTCTGGGGACATTCCTTTCTAAAATGTGTTTAACACACCGGAGAAAACGGCCGGCAACAAAGCAACGCCTCTTGCATTTTTTAAAAGGACACGCCCTCCCGGAAATGTGCGCTCCCCCTTTTCTCGTCCGCAAGGAAACAAATACACAGAGAGCTTGAAAATGGATGCCGAGAGATTTAACTCCATTTTATCAAACGTGTGCTCAGTCCACAAGATTGTGGAAATGAAGGACTTACAGCGATTTTGTTTCAAACTTTTAACGCAGTCGGACTATGTTTACGAGCACAAGAGTTCAGCGAGCCACTGAAGGACCGCCCTGCGGATTTACTATTGGTTCTGCAACGTAGGGAGTTTTTTTAAACTCTGAAATTGTATCCGCCCATCTAAACACAAAATCAGGGAGAAAGACATCAGTCTTTAGTTAAGCAAAGCGTCTGAAGACTGACTTGTGAGTCTATTGGTGCTTCGATACCAGAGGGAGATATTTTGCGATCGAGGGACATCTGAGCCCACAGAGTCCAGACACTGATGGTGGTGGTGGCTGCTGACTCTGAGGCTGCTGACTGCTGAGGCAGATGAGGCTGATGAATCCGCAAAGACTAGGTGGTGATGGGGAGGTGGAGGGTGCAGCAAGAAAGAACCACAGCAGAAAAAGAACCATATTTAAAATGAGGAGCAGTAAGATGATAGCCTGACAGAGAAGGTGCGTCGCTGTGCTATTGGTTGATTGTGAATCAGCTGATGACTCGATTGACCTACCCAGATAATGACACCTAGAGACAGTGAGTGAGCTTACGTGCAAGGAGTGAATGGCAGGGTGAGAAAGAAACTCACCGCCTGAGCATGAAAAGTATTGTCTTCCTGACTGAACTTTCGCTAGAGCTTCATTAATGTGCATCATATTAAGTAATAGTGCATCTAATGTAGGTGAATATTGCTGTCAGTGTCCTTTGTTTCAGCTCTCCTCCCTACAGAAAGGGGAGGAGTTATACAGTTACATGGCCACAGGTAGGAAAGATCTCCTGTGGCAGGTCGTATAGTATCAAATGCAGTGGAAAAGTAAGAAAACATGAGTTTCACAGTGCTGCCTGCCTCCTCAAGGTGAGTCTATGAGAGTGTATGATGTCCACATGGACATTGAAATAAATAGTTTATTTGAGGAAGCAATTTGGAGGCTGAGCAGTTGCACAGACTCCAAACATTTTAACTTGCTAAGCAATGCCTAGACCAGTGATACTCAGTTTATAGCCAGTGGACCAGATTTGGCATGGTGCCGGGTGGCTTTCTGACCATTGAAAATAAACTGATTCCTGATCCCAGATTGACCATGGGATTTTTGTACTGAGTGTAGATAAGGTGCCAGACTACATATAAGAATAAGCAGTAATCTCTGCGTCTGAAAAATGAAGCCAACACAGAAGTAACAAAAACTGCAGTTCCTCTAATGGCCACTTGAGGCTGGCTCCAAATGTGAGTCAATGCCCATACACCCCATGTTAAAATGACCAACTTTACAGTAGAAATAGTCATGTTTACAGCTTGGTACAAAAAAACAATCTGGTCTCAATCCTAAATCAATGAGATCCGGTGCTTGGGCAGTGACTAGCTGACGAAAAAGCCATCCTTTAACGTTGGCATGATAACGCGGCCGGTCGCCATTATAATATAACAGCACTTGGCGGCTTCAGCGGGAAACGCAGCGGGACAAGAACGCAAGTTAAGGCAGCAAAAGTCTGAGTAGGGCGGGTGGGAGTCCCGTAAGATTTTAGAGCCAAACCCTGTTGTTTTTCCTAAACCTAACCAAGTGATTTTGTTGCCTAAACCCAACCATGTGCGTTGGTTGCTGGATGTCCAAGTATGGTAACCTCTGGCTCTGAAAAATCCAACATGACACGGCCAAGTGTCAAACTCAAGGCTTCAAAACGGGAGTTCACAACCAGTGTGTGACATCACAGTGGCTACGTTCAATATTTTTATATAGTGTATGATTTTAAAAGCACAAAAAAAGAGGTTGTTTATCAAAAAAAGTGCCAGGGGTGGATCCTCAGGACCCTTGGACAGAGGTTTGGGCTAAATATGTATAAATTATTAACAGTTGTTTATTAACTGCCCTCTGGCCTGCTGTCATTTGCAACAGTGGCCCCCGGGCAAAGCAAGTTGAGTATTCCTGGCCAAGGTCTACTCACAATGACTACACAAGTTGCATGCTTCCAAGAGTTGTGTTTAACCAAAAAGTGTTGCCTTTTGTGTTATGTTTGAATATTTTCTAACAACCTTGAAGAGATAAAACTCTGAAGTCAGGGGGGAAAACAACTTCTGAGGAGAAATAATATTTTCCTTTTTATCATCTTGTAAACTGTTTCCCGTGCAGCTCCGATCCCCAGGTTGGGAACCACTGATATATATGAAAAGCTGACAAAAATTCACAAAATGAGAATCAATCACAAACCATACACCAGACGACTTATCACAGCCCACTGAGCCTGGTGTCATCTGTTCACTCAGCCAGAAACAGCAAACCACAGCAAAACACTCCGCCTTCTTCCTTCCTCTTCAGCACTCGAGTCACTGATACAGAGCTTTCTGAGAGGTTCAGTCACAAAAACACAACGAAACTGCTTTATATAAACTTTAAAATCAGCACTTGGTGAATAGAGCGTGTTATTCCAAAACACAAGTACATCTTTATTTTGGGGATCATTAAAGTTTCACCCTCCTGACATTATACTTATATTACACTGAAAATAAACTAAAAATGGAACTATTACAGAGCAAAAGTAAAACATCATGTTAGCAAACGGTACGCGTCATTTGTTTTTCTAAAAGTGGCCAACTCATTTTGAAACTGTTTGTTGTCAGGATGCAAATGTACCACAAAAGGCTGAGTCGTGTGGATGATGCACTCAAGGCAAAGGTTTCTTCAGTTTCAGGTCTTACATTGAAGTAGAGTCATGAGAATATTCTGAGAGGTGAAAGAAATAATTTATCACCTTTGTTTGATTTTTTTTCTTATTCCTCAGAAGCCAAATTGTTGAGTTTACATTGATGAAAATAAACAAATTATGGGTGACTTAAAGCTGGAGTGTGGAACTTTTGTCTCCCCCCCTCTGGCAGTAAGACTAATAACACAAAATTAGGCTGAATTACACTGAATTAGGCTGACCAACAAAAAGTCCAAGGGGTCATTGAAAATGGCAAATGGACCCTCATTTGTTTAGCACCTGTCTTGTCATTCGACCACTCAAAGCACTTTTTACACTACGAGTCACATTCACCCAGTCACACACACATTCACACACTGGTGGCCGAGGCTACCATTAAGGTGCCACCTGCTATTCATTTTTTAACACACTCACACACCGATGGAAGCATCATCAGGAGCAATTTGGGGTTCAGTATCTCGCTCAAGGAGAAGACTGGAGGAGCCGGGGATCGAACCACTGATCTTACAATTGGTGAACGACCTGCTTTACCTCCGAGCCACAGCCGCAGCTTATCTGTCAAGGAGCATGAATACTTTCATCACATTTCATGTCAGTGTTACAGTTAGATATCTTAGATATCTTGTGTTCAGGCGGCACAGTGTTGTGGTGGTTAGCACTGTCGCCTCACAGCAAGAGGGTTCCTGGTTCGATCCCGGGTGTGGGAGTCCTTCTGTGCGGAGTCTGCATGTTCTCCCCGTGTCAGTGTGGATTTTCTCCAGGTAATCCGGCTTCCTCCCACAGTCCAAAGACATGCAAGATTGGGGATAGGTTAACTGGTGACTCTAAATTGTGAATGTGAGTGTGAATGGTTGTCTGCGATAGTCTGGTGACCTGTCCAGGGTGAACCCAGTGTCAGCTGGGATAGGCTCCAGCCCCCCTGCGACCCTCAAGAGGATAAGCAGTTAGAAAATGGATGGATGGATGGATGGATCTTGTGTTCACTCTTTGACTTGAGGATGATGCTGAAGGACAGCTCATGGAGTCTCCAAAATGAATAAGGTTTGTGCAGCATGAGTGTGCTCTGTAGATTTAAAATCTGCTGATTACATTTCAATATTCTTAAGAATGACAATGCCAGTCAGTCGGCCAGTCCACCACTTTTGTCCAAACTAAAATGTTTTAACAACTAGTTGATGGAATTTTGCAACACATTCTCACTCCGACCTCGTCACATATCGACGTTCGGTCATGGACTTTCCACATCCAGATATGACGTGCAAGGTACTCTGGGTGCAATACTTGTTGATGTTCTATAATGCTGTGTCAAGTTCTGTTAGGCTACTTCTGTTTTCACAGGAAATTTACTGTTCATGTTATGTTGGTACAACACTGCAAATTGATGGGGGTTTTTTTCCCTTCAACATTAAATGCTTGTGGTAATGTTAAGGGGAAAAGAACAGGATTTGGCATAACAATCTCACAAGAAGTGAACACCAACCTCATGGGTGAAAGTGGGTGGTTGATGGATCCCACCCACCACACCTCCCACCTGCCGCACTCAGACTTTTGCTGCCTTAAGTTTCGTTGTTGGACGCCATTACAAAATAACAGCAACCAGCCGCATATCACATTGAAAGCTAACTGTGGTGGTGTGTTGGTTGGACATGACAACCGCGTTAGCTGCCTTGGAGTTACTGATGATGGCATGGCAGTTGCAACGGGATCCGCAGACAGTTTTCTGAAGATCTGGAATTGAAGGTTGAAGATGTTCTTCAATCAACATGGGTCACCTGTGTTTGGGGCCGAAAACGCCACTAGAAACACAGCAATGACCCGCAAAATCACAACAGGCTTTGTTGTTCGTTGGTCTTGAACTGGGTCTGCAGTGGTCTGCTTGGCAAACATCTCCCCAAGGTGAGACACCTACCAAGATCTACTCCACTTCCTGACGACAAAGTCAGCCCCGTGCTACGCTATTTTGGAAGCACTGATAATAGAAATGAAACGTACAAATGTAACATATTTGTGGTCTGCAGTAACATACAATTGCAAAATTTTGACTGGGTTGTACACTAAAGTGGTGATTGTTAACATCATGCATGCCACAAGTTGCCGTGAAAGCATTTTCATTATGAGCTAGTTAGCAAGATGACATTAGCATTTAGCTCAAAGCACCACTGTGCCCAAGTGCAGCCTCACAGAGTTGCTGTGATGTGGCTGCAGACTCTTCATCTTGTAAGATAGATGGAGATGGAGAAGACAAAAGATAATAAGCTTTTCTAGTTGAGGGTAAGTGAGTAAAGACACACTAATGATGCTTCGCCTTCAATACGAATCACTAAAAAATCTGTTGAAGAGAACTGAGTATCTCACATGCCACTAATCACAGATCTGGAAAGACGCATGCTGCATTGCTTCATTGCCTTCCAGTTTACTGGCTTCTTTGACTTGACTGCAGCTGCTGTATGATTAGTGAATGTCTGCACATCTAATCTAATCTAATGTCAAGCGTTGATGTTACAGAACGCTTAAAATAAATCTTTGCAAGCAAATGTAATTATATCTGCTGTGGGAGCATATAGACATGATATCAATTCATCCATGTTTATTGAAAGTGGAACTGAAAAAAGCTCAACAACAAAATGTACATTAGATGTAAATATTCAGGGAGGACTCATGAAATGTACGTGTTACCCAGCTGGTTGACTCTTAAAGAGCTGCAGGTCTCTCTAAGCTGATCTATAGTAGCCCAGTGCTGTATCCATTGTCTACTGTTCCCTGTGCAGATGTCTCTGGAGACTGCCTCCAAAGAGAGAAAGAGCTTGATACAATTAATTCACCTCAGACCCTCATCACCACCTTTGTTTATTTGTCCTTTCACAGCGTTCTCGCCTTACATCAATCCCTCCATCCCTCCCCTCCTCTCTCCCTCTCTCTCCGTCTCTCTCCCTCTTCCACTGACCAGCTGCTTTCCTCCTCTCCACCCTCTCCACTGCTACCTGGCCCAGAGAGGACCAGCCCACCCCACCCCACCCATCCCGGTCCCGCAGGTAAACCAGAGACGCCCGGGGCACACCCTGGCTAGGAAAAGCCCAGGATCGCCTTACGGCCTAGCTGAAAAGGGTTCTTTCTAAAACAGCGAGTACATAACAGCCCCACTTTGAACAAAGGGCCAGGGGAGTCGAGGGACCAGACCCCCTTTCAGGGCTTTGTCCCTCCGCCTGCTCTGAGCTCTGAGTCAGACAGAGACTTGGACGCCACTCAAGAACTGGGATTGGAGAAACACGACAGATACGCAGGTGAGGAAGTCATAAGATCAAGGGCTGCAGGAGGGTTTGTTGCTGTTTAACGCTTTTTAATAAGCTCAGCTAAGCATAAACTTTTAAAAACAGTATAACAAGAATGAAAGTAAGTCTTTACAGCCCTAACCATTGTACTGACGTCAGCATTAAAACTGGACAAATTTGCAAGAAAAAAATGAGTTTCTTTAGAGGTCTACCCATCATTATTTCATTTTGTGGAGTTATTACTCCATTTTACGTACTGCAAATTATTCTGTAGAAGTTTCGGTGCGTTTAAAGTGACATGGAGCACTAATCCTGGGACCCACTGACAGACCAAACCTCACAGAGGAAACCACTTAACTGCACAGGTAAAGTGCGTGTGTGTGTGTGTGTGTGTGTGTGTGTGTGTGTGTGTGATATGGCTCGGTCAGAGCAAAGCTTAAGTACCTGAAAATCCCCCTCTTAACCTTGAGTCTCCCACTGACCTGCTGCTGAAATTCAATTCACAGAGCCGGTACTCAGTGACAGAACACATCAGAGACGACAGCAGACCACATGTAACTCACATAACATTTTTAAGTAATGATTCGTATCACGCTTGAAAAAAAGCAAGAGCACTTAAAATACTAAGCACTTATTTGGCAGATGGTTTCGTATCTGAAATAAAAAACATGAAGCAATCCTTCCGCAATTTAGTGATGCACGTGTTTGGGACACTTGAGAGAGACTAATTTTTTTTAATTGGTGCCTCAGAGGCCAAAATATCCTGATTTTTACATCCTGTTAAGGTGTCATGCTCCAAAATCCTGATCCTACAACTTCCCTTAATGCAACATGGCTTTCATTCTGCCCAGTAAAACCATGTGTCCTTCAGTTGTTTTATCCAAATTGACACTGACACGTAGCCTGGAAATCCAGACCCAAATCTAGAAAGATGTAGGATCTGGCCAAGAGTAATGAAAATGGCCCAACTCAAGGGGCGGCACCAAGCATGCATTTGTAAATATCACTGCACACAATTGGATAACACTACGACCAATCAGAACAATACACGGGGTGACATATCCAGAGCTTAGCTACCAGCGGAGCTAACTGGTAGATTAGACTCTTCCGGTCGGCAAAACAACAAAAACGTCCTTCTTGCAAAGGAAAGATTTCAGCGCTGTCTTCTGTTCCTCTTTTAGACAAAAAGCCAAGTCTAACTCGTTCATTGTAGCGGCCAAAGCCGTTTCAAACAACTGGTGTTCATCCGTAGCCATCTTGCAATGTTTACTGACTGATTCTGGACTTCGTCGTCGCAGCACTGTCATCATCTGTTTAGTTCGCTTCTGGCCCGCCTATATCAGATACACCGATGTGATTGGTGCAGCTCGGTTTCATGGGCATAGGTAATGAGCATCATTACTGATTGCCAGAGGGATGCTGAGCAAATTCAAATTGTGCTCTCACGAGAACTCTGGATTTCCAGGGTAACTGACACGTACATTCAGTGCAGTGTCCCTTTAATCAGTGCAGCTCTAAGAGGAACCACCCAGACAGTTATTACCTCCGCCAAGGAGGTTATGTTTTCGCCGGCGTTGGTCTGTTTGTTTGTCTGTTTGTTTGTTTGTTTGTCTGCAAAATAACTCAAAAAGTTATGAACGGATTTTGAATTTTCAGGAAAGGTGAATAATGGGATAAGGAACAGATGATAAAATTTTGGTGGTGATCAGTTGAAGAAAAGTGGATAAAATAATAAATAAAGTCTATCGTCTGACAGCCACAGCAGCAATTCCAATTTCTAAAACGGTGAAAATATCGCCATCTGGTGGCCGGAAAGCAAATGTTAATGCAGTTGCTAAATATTGTTGTAATTCTAAAGTTGAAATTAATGCTCTGTGTTGGAAAAAAGAAAGTGAAAAATACAAAAAATTATTATAAAATATTATATTCTGTGTTGGTACAAAATAAAAACGAAATAAATACACCACAGTGTCTCCATGGTGAAGGCATATATGTCATCAAAATGATCAAATTCACCAAATAAATTAAACGATAAAATCACTCATGATGCCCGTTGTAATCCATTGCCTCTGCTCTGAGTCTCGTTGCTATGGTTACAAACAGGCAATTTGACCGGAACGTCTTTTTAGCTGTCCTATAACACCTTTTAACGGACACCCTGCAGCCAATCAGAATTTAGTATTCACCCAGACCATGGTATAAAACCTAATAATGATAGTGATGCAAATAACCCAATTGTGATGCAGGCTGCAAAATCTGATGCAGAGGGGGAGGGAATATCACCTACTTGGCGGAGGTCTGCACTCTCTGAGTGCTTTTCTAGTTTTGTTCTAATATCCAGTGACTGTATATAAAGAAGGACAGCGTGTCTCCACTTCCTCCCACTATACAAAAATGAAGCCAAAATATCCCAGACATGTGCACTGCCATCTTGCATTTTTGGAACCAGAGTCTGCACACTAGCGATGGCCCGTACACCAGTCCAACCCAATCATGAGCAGCACCACTGATGGTGAGCACACGGATTGACACACAGAGCTCACATTCTAGATGTCACACCCTTTTTTGTTGTTTTTTTTTTAAGTATGGATCGTGGACTTGTAGCTGGCGGGGTGCCCTTGAGCAAGGCACTGAACCCTCAACTGCTCAGGGCGCCTGTCCAAGGCAGCCCCCTCATTCTGTGTATATATGTGTGTGTATTTCGGGCCTGTGTGTATATGACAACGGAATGAAAATTTTTTAATTTCCCCTTGGGGATTAATAAAGTATATCTTCTTCTTCTTCTTTTTATAGCATCAAATAACTAATTAACACCAAATGTATCTTATAAATTATCACTTTATCATAAATCAGCGCGATAAGAACTACCTGAAATAACAGACACCATCTTTGGGAGAAATTTGGTAGATGTGTTCTTTGAGTTTTTATCTTGGCCCATGTCCAATCTACTGACATGGAGGGGGAGAACTAATGCAAAATGCACTCATTTGAAAAACACTGGTGGTTTTACTTTTTCCTTGTGAGAGAGAAGTAATTTTTACTATGGTCAACAGAGGGCGTTATAAACTCTTGCATAGTGTCAGACTGTATTCAACTTCACATTCTCACACTATCATCCTGTGGCTTTCAACTTTCTACAAACAGTCTTTGATTCTCAAACATCGTCTCTCTACACAAGTGCATCATGTGCAATAACAAAAATACTGTGTATGAAGATAGAAAAATAGATATATTTACTATAACATATAGTACAGTGTGTGTGTCAGCAATTTTGATACATCATAACATGTTTATTGTCCATTTATTGTTGCTTAAATTGTAGGATTGCTGATAGATTCATCTATGTATTCTCAGCTGTAGCGTACACACATGAAGGTGATCAGGCTGATAAAGTTCAGATCTGCATCTGTGTTGGAATGAAGCTGCAGCAACAGGGTCCTATTCAAAATTATTTATTTTTTCCTTCAACAGATTATGTTTACCCTCCTCAAAGTGATAAACAGTATCACTGATCTGCATTAGTGGCATGAGTGGCAGGTGAAGTCAGTTCACCTTATGTAGATGCTGGCAAATGTAGTTCCTAAATGCTTGTAGGAGTTGCAGCATGTTGCCACTAGAGGTCCATGTGACCACACTCACAAACTGCATCCAGCTCAGCTCAGTTGTTTTTGTGAATTAACAAGATTATTATGAATTCAGACAAATGAAAACTTTTTTTTTTCTGTGAAAAGTTTTATTGTAACAGAGATAATAATCTTGTTAATTTAGAAAAACAAGAGCAGATGCTGCTATGAAAAAATTAAAAAGTAAAAACCTTCATGTACTGTTGTGGATATGCAGAAATGTCAGAGACAGATATGAGCAGTATCTCTTGGAAAAATAAAAATAAAAAAAATGTGAGAGTCTCTGTAGTTTGAGTGAACTGATCCTTTAAAGCCTTCAATGCCTGTAAGACAGCACCGAGGGCAGAGTGAGCTCAGGCATCAGCTGGGTGACATTGCGGAAGGGTTAGGACCCCTCCCCTCCGCCTCCCAACAACACACCGGGAGTCAGGCTCCAGCATCAACAGGAGCGGAGTCAACAGGCGGGTCGGAAATCATCCGAGGTCAGAGCGGATCCCACCGGACATGGCCCAGGCGAATATCTCGGTGACGGAGAGCCAGTTCAGGTGTCCCGTCTGCCTGGACATCCTCAAGGACCCGGTGTCCACCCCCTGCGGACACACCTACTGCATGTCGTGCATCAACAACTACTGGGACCAGGCGGAATCGGGCCAGTTCAGCTGCCCCCAGTGCCGGGAGACGTTCAGCCCTCGGCCGGTGCTGCGGCGGAACACGGTGCTCGCCGAGGTCGTCGACAAACTCAAGCTGAGCGAGATGGTCACGGCGCCGCCGGAGCTGTACCTGGGGGGAGTCGGGGAAGTGCCGTGCGACTTCTGCCCGGCGGAGAGCAAGCTGAGGGCGGTCAAGTCGTGCCTGGTTTGTCTGGCGTCCTTCTGCGAACTCCACGTCCTGCCGCACCGGGAGGTTGGCACGCTGCGGCGGCACAAGCTGGTGGCCGCGGTGGAGTGTCTGGCGGAGCGGCTGTGCGCACAGCACCGCCTGGGTCTGGAGCCCGCGGGGAGCGGCTCCGAGGCGGAGGCCGCGGTGGAGTGGAGCGGGGACTGCCTACTGTGCGAGGCGGACCAGGAGGAGGTGCACAGTGCGGACGCCCAGAGAACCAGGAGACAGGTACTGACACATACTTTAGGTTTCATGATAATATACACATGTAGACTCCCAGACACCAAGTTGATACAGTTGGTTCCCAAATTCTCTCCAGTAGAGGAAAGAATCAGACTCTTAAAATATGGGTAGGCACAGTTTTCAATGTCAGAGATGCACAGATGAATTTCATCTCAAACTCTTTATGCTTAGTGTGAATTCAGATAAGGGACTGTTCATTACTTATCAGATGAATGGGGTGGCTGAGGTGTGACTTTGTTTTGTGCTTTTTTGTTTTCTTCACCTCACCAAAGCTACAAATATTTTTCCTTGACCCTGCCTAATGCCTAACAGAAAATGCACGACCCTCCCTCCACTATGAATTAGCTATTGGTAGGATTGGGGATAAAAAATCGATACAGCACAGTATCATGATATTTTTGCGTGCCAATATTGTATCGTCACACAGTGCCAAGGATTGATTTTTTTATTATATGAATTATTAACATGACAAGTACAACTTAAAACTTAGGTAACCTAGTAGAATAATATAATCAATTGTTTTTCAGTCCACTAGACACATTTTGTTGTTGCAAAAAAATGGCTGAAACGACATGTACAGACTGAAAACTTTACCGTTTTCGATAAAACAGATGCCGACAAAGTTTTCCTTTGGGGACATAATTTACAGTTGAAAAAAGAAAAAAGGTAATGAATCCCAATATATCACAGTATATTTTATCGCAATACCCAGCATATCAGAACGTATCTAAAATGGCAATAATATTGTATTGGGACTTAAGTATAGAGATAATATCATATCGTTGATCCTCTGGTGATTCCCACCCCTAATTATTAGAATTTTAAAACTTCGCCTTTGGTGTTTGAAAGTTAAAAGTGAAAAGTTTAAGATGAAATCTTAAAGCTGAAAAAAACTCAGTCTTTCACTCTTGTGGTGCATGCTGGTGAGTTGATGCAAACAGTTTATTTTTGGCCAAATTTTAAATAAGACATAGAATAAAGGGATTTTGAGGAAGTGTCACTGATATAAGTTAAGATTCATTTTTTGTTCTTCTTTTTTTCTGATGGAAGTGTTGGTCTCACATAATGGGATGTAGGACCGTCAGGAATTTGAAAATCTAATGATTCTGTGTCTATATTTTGAATTTATTGTACTCTGAATTTTAAAGAAAACATGCCTTCCAAACTCATGCATTTTCTTTAAAAATTGAAAGAAAATGTGTGAAAACAATTGGCCTTTGTTTGGAAGGCATGTAAAAAAAAAAAAAAAAAGGAAGAATCACAGGCAGAAACTGTAAAAACAGAAATTATCATTGAACACAACGTGCAACAAACATAACATAACCAAAACTGAGCTTATAATAGTGATATTTCATCAAAACCAAATTCTACATCTCAGTTAAAATTTGGCCAAAAATAAACCGTCTGCATAAACTAACCAGCATGCACGACAGGCGTGAAAAATGGCGTTTTTCCAACTCCAGTATTCTTAAACTTTAAAATTTACCTTTTTAACCTGCAAACATCACAGAGTTAGTTTTACAAATCTAATAACTAATTCATGGTGGAGGGAGGGTCATGCATTTTCTGCCACTCACTCAGAGAGGCTGAAGGAAAAATATTTGTAGCTTTGTGGAGGGTTGAAACAAAGTCACACCTCAGCCACGTCCCTCCTCTGATAAGTAAAGAACAGTCCCAAATGAACTGCATCTGAGTCAGTTTGACTGCTTTTGACAAGCCCTTTAGTTCACTTGTAGCAATTGGGCAGTATGTGTCTAAAAGGCAACAAATAACAAAAGGAATTAAGATAAACATTGCAGTTATTTGTATTAAAGAAAACATGGCAGAGGAGGCGTACTTACAGCCTGACAGGCCAGTGCCATTAGGATAAGCTATCAACATTCTAGATTGTACTTACAGTATTTTAATAGTTCTGCTCTTACAATATGAACCACAACACAGCTTTTAATGGATAAAATGTCTACAGCGGATTACAGAATCACAGCAGCTCTCACTGAGTGGACAAACATTAATTTTAGAGAATGTTGCTTTTCACAAATTCCTGAATGGTTAATGGTTTATCAACTATCAGCTGCAGCTCCAGGAGTGTCAGCGGATCGTTCAGGGGAGGACACGCAGCGGAGAGAGAGAGTTGGAGGAGTTTCAACAAAGCTTGGAGTCCCTCAAGGTGAGACACACACACACGCACACACACACACACACACACACACACACACACACACACACACACACACAAAATTAAAACACATGAATTACATTTCAGTAAGTTACATTAAAAGATTAAGTAGGCAGGTCTTAAGATATTTCTTAAAGGAATCAGCAGATATTGTATGACGCAGATTTAAAGGCAGGTTATTCCATAGTTGATCCATAGTAAGAGAAAGCAGCCTCTCTGCACTTAATTTGTCTTAACTGTTGATACATCTAATGTTGTGGTGTTCACCGACCCAGAGAAGCAACTACAGAGGGAGAGACAGTTGACTAAGAGCGTCGTAAACTAGTAATTACATTTTAAAATCAATTCTAGAGGAGACAGGAAGCCAGCGTGAAAATGGGAACATGTGTGTATGTGTTCTCTTCTCCTGGTTTTTGTTAAAGCACAGACAGCTGCATCTTGTAGAGGCTCTGTTTACAGATTTTGTAGTTATCCATTTTAGAGAGAATTGAGACAGACAATGAGAACACCAATGCACAAATACATTTTTGTAATTTGTAATTTCAGATATTTTCTTCACATTTGATCTGTAATATTTTTAAGGCATTCTGTTAAACAAATGTAAACTTCTATGCAGCATTTAGAGTTGCTGCTGGTGCATTAAATAAAAGGCCTCTCATCCACAAGTAAACTGACCATTCACCGTTCTCTTCTTCCCTTAGGTGGTTACTTATACTTAAAGGTACTGTACGTAACCTGATATATGTATTAATTGCTTTTTATTGCCAGTGGATGAACAGGTTGTAAAGTAACGCTACAGCGCTAACAGTGTGCAGCATCAGCTAACCTGAGCTAAGAAATGGAGTCTACTAATGGAAATAAACAGCTGGCACTCATCACAACACCAAGGCCACACATGCTGTGTTTCAGTCATACATTTCACAGCGGCGGCTCAGCAGAGACAGATCTTCACTTAGCACCCTGTAGCGACACGAATTCAGCCAGGGCAAGACAACACGCCAAAATACTGTCTGAGTGGATATGTCAGTGTCAGTTTTTGTTAAAACGAAGGCAGCTGCATCTTAAAGAATATAGGTATGAGATTTTCATGGTACGATAATCGTCTCCGAAAATATTGCAGCTAAAGGCAAAATTACACATGAATTCCTGCCAGGAGGCGTGATGGATGTGACGCGTTTGACACAAAATACGCAAATTAAGCGGCGCTAATGAAGCGAATAGTGTAATTTTGCATCATACTCTTTATTTGCCAGAGTTATAAAACCTGAACCTCAGCGACTGATTTCAGCGGTAGCCAGCAAGGATGTGCCGGTGGAAGTTCATTCATTGATTCAGCAATTTCACACGCTAATGACATGAGTTATTCGCGCATGTGAAGCGAGTCAACACAAAATATTGTCGCATTCAAGCTTGTGCTAGTAATGCCTTGTGAAAATTCGAAAATTTGCATTGCTTTTGGTGTGAACACAACATCTTTTCCACTCCAGTTCCAGCACCTAATTTTTTTACCATTTGGAGCATTTGGAAAAAAAATAAATTGGTTCAGAACCCGAAAACTTGGTTCCTAGCTAGAACCAAAAAATAACAGGGTTTTCTTGACCGACCTGCAGTGTGAACTGTGGCGACAGCAGTGGGTATGTCATATTCTACAGGTTGGAAAGAGAGAATGGAGAAGGCAACAGTTTAGAAGTTAAGTAAGAAATCATCAGAAATAAAGAGCTTGCAGTGGACTCATTAATATTTGGCCCATGCTTGTTTTTTGGATTAAAAAAGACATGTAATAACAGGACAAAAACTTACGAATAACAATGCAATCTGCCATCTAGAGTCGCTGCTACTACTTCCAAAGCCTGGCATCTCTGAATGTATTTAAGTCCATGATCAATCCCATTGTATCCAGGCTTTATGAGTGTAAATGTTTTATTTGATCTCGACCTGATTGTGTAAATTCAGTTCTTTGTTATTTGTATCTCTTATGTCTATGTTTAATGTGACAATGTGTTGAAACTATATGTGCTGCCATTCTTGGCCAGGTCTCTCTTGTAAAAGAGATCTTTGATCTCAATGGGACAAACCTGGTTAAATAAAGGTTAAATAAAAAAAAAAACTACCACTACTTTTGTTGTGCATTGCCAAATAACAATGGTCCAACTCAAAACCGGTGGAAACACAAGATGATGTGCTAGATGACACTGAGGTTCAAAGAGCCCTGAAAGGAACCAATTCAGGAGTAAGGGAGAGGGGTCACTAATGCCAAGGATTTTCTCAAAGTAACATTTCTTTGGTTTTTAACAAACCATTCTTTTGAAAGATGTGCACATTTTGATTAAAAGATTTGTTCATTTCAGTAAAATTATGATCATCAGGTGCAGTTAATATTAGTTATTATATATTATAGGTTGAATAAGTATACAGTAGTATGCAACAGTTTTCTCCAGCTGCAGTATTTTGCTGCCAGGGATTGATTAATAATTGTGATCAATGACTGTGATCTCAACATTAAGCCAAGTAATTCATGCCAGTCGTGCAGCCAGGTTAACATGATGTAATATACACAGTAGTGTAGCATGGCATGTGCTATGTAAAGCACATGAGATAAAGAGTTACATAAATAGACTCAACTTGACATTTACACAACACACACAGCCTCCACGGTGACATCAGGCTCACACACCCGCCTCTATCTCTCTCTCACACACACACACACAGACACACGCACATGCTCCTCACACACACAAACACTCCGCCTCACAGGAGCTGTTGTATCAGTTTCCACTGCAAAGCTAATTTAAGTTCCAGTTTCTATGCCACTCCTTCGGTCTTCCAGGAAAGCCTTTTCTCCTCCCTCCCCTGAGCATCATCTGCATCCAACCAGCTCCTGGCAAACTGGGAGGCTGCTGTATTAGCTCACTTGAAAATAAGCTCGAAATCAGCCTTTAATCAGATCTGGGATATCAGTTTGTCGTCTTTTCCACTGCTTAGATGGTGGAGGTTTATTTCTGAGCACAGCTATGTGAAATGTGCACTGAGACTTTCTTGCTTTGTTTGTTTTGTTTGGTGTAGAGAGTTGCATGGTCCCAGGACGGCCTGAATTTCTTTTCTGAGGTTTTTTTAGTCCTGATAAAAATACAGTTTGGCAGCACACTCTGCACCCTCGTCATTATTTGGTCTGAAAATAGATAAAGAGCACCAAAGGTTGGAGAAAAATATTGTTGTGGCATAAAATCTCAGAGAATCTTAAGGTAATGGTTTTGTTTTACTCATATGCTTACTTGTATAGTTATGTGGGAAACAACATATCAGCAGTGTCCAATGAAAATTAATAAACTCAAGGATTAAGTATTCCTTTACTGGCTGATAAAGTTGTCTCTTAGGGTAAATAAATCATGTTAAAAGCTATTGGATTTTTTTGAAGAAATAAAGTCTCAAAGCTGAGAACTGATTGGCTTAGTTGATAAAAAGTTTTGGAAACATAAAACATAGAATACAAGAAATGCCAACTTCATTCACTTTATCTATATGATTCCTGTTGGAGGATTTTGTAATGCGTCATAACACATCTTTCTAAGCTGTAAAACTGTTACACATCATTGACGAGATTCAGTTGAGAAGCATCAGTGGATTCAAGTTTTTCTGTGGCAGATGAGGTTGCCATTAAAGATTCACCATTTCTTAGAAAGTGACAGGATTCTAGAAGTTTGAATCCTCTGCTTCATTGTGTCTTTAAGTCTTTGCTTTGTTCTACTTTAACTACTCCTGTTTTCCATTGTCTGACTGTGTGTGTGCATGTTTCAGGTGTCAGCGTCGGCTGTTTTGGAGGACAGTGAAGCTCTGTTTGCAGACATGGCACTCCGCCTGGAGAAAACCAAAGCAGAGGTGAGGAGCAAGGGCGAGAAGTATCAGCTGTAAGGTTACCAATGTAGCACTTGGGCTTGGGCCTTCTTGTAATTCCACTGGGGTATACTGAACATGAACATATTTGTGTAACAAATAAATAAATAAATAAAATAAGAAAATGTAAAACCTGAGCTACTGGCGATAGAAGCTATTCAGTACTTAAGTAGTTCAGGACTCCTGTCCAATATACCCAGTATACAAGCACAGGAGGGGCATTGATTTACTGACCAAAATATGTCCAAATCTGCTACGATATGCCCCTTTCACTTTGTTAATATTGGACCTTCTTCTGGTTGACCTATTACGTCACAGACCAAACAATCAACAAACAAGTTAGCTACAGTTAGCTAGCAGCAAACTGGTACCATGATGACAACTTAACAGCTCTGTACATTTTGTCCGTCCAAAAATGAACAGCTGCAGTGGATACCAACACATCAGTGGGCTAAACAGAGATGATGGGTTGAATAAAATCATGTTGCTAAAAAGCTACTTTTGTACTTGAAAGAATCCATCTCAAGATAAAGTTATATATGACAATACTCCCAAACACGGGCAGAGGCATCTTTCTTTTTTACTAGTCCTGTAATGTTATCCCCACCACTTGCAGTCGGCATCTTTCTCAGCTCAGCTGCCAGTTCCACCAGTAGAGACTGACCCCTGGTGGCGGATATTGTGTATTACAATACATCCCGTCAATACAGCATCTCCGTATTGGTTTCACAGGAAGAGGTGCATCTGTACTTTGCACAGTACTGAAAATACCTTCATGATTTTTAAATACCCCAGTATACTGTAATACCTTGATACCACTCAAGGCCTGTGGCAATTGGAGTGCTAGTAATAGCAGCAGTGATTCTCTTAGAAATCAGTAGAAGTACCAGTAGAACTCAGAAGAGTAGATAAAGTAGCCTTAGAAGTGTCGAAGTAAAAATAGTACCACTAACTGTAGTTCTGCTTTTAAAGTATCAGTTGTAGCAGTAGCTGTAAAAGTACTATTGGACTCTAGCAGGTGCGATCTGAGTTGCGCAGATCAGTTCAATACACTTGTTGATACCAGTTTAACAGAAATCCTGTTCAGTCTTCTGTATCATTTCTGTGGGTCTGAACGACTTGGTTCTTACACCGATGCCACACTCATGGTACATAAGGCACTTTGACATGGTCAAGGTAAGGCAAGTTTATTTATGAAGCACATGCCAGGAACAGGGCAGTTCACAGTCCTTTACATGAAACACCAAAAGTATCCAGACAAAGTGCAAATTAACGCTTTGTAGAAGGACATATAAGTACAATTAAAACAGCCATTAATGAGCCAAGAGAATGGAAAAAACGAGCTGAAATAGAAAATAAAGTAAAAGGATGAAAGTTCTTGTACAGTGTAAGAAATTAATGATTGTTTGATTCAATAAAAGGCAGAGGTAAACAGAAAAGTCTTCAGCCTTGATTTAAAAGAACTAAGAGTTGCAGTGAATGTGCAGTTGTCTGAGAGCTAGTTCTAGATGTATGGTGCATAAAACATTTAACACTGCCTCTAAATGTTGAGTTTTGACTCTTGGGACACATAGCACACTAGATGACCTGAGAGGTTTGGATGGTTCATAACGTAGCAGAAGATCAAAAATGTATTGTGACTCTTTCGATTAGAACATCTGTTTATGTGCCATAGGTCCGAGCGAGGCTGGAGGCGAAGGAGCGGGCGGTGGTTGGGAGGGCCGAACGAGATATAGAGATGTTGGAGAAAGACCTGGAGGAGCTGAGGAAGAGAGACGAGGCGATCAGTCAGCTTCTGCACACGGAGGACAATGCCCATTTCCTACAGGTGAGGTGGAGAAAGAGGGAGGATGCAAGGGGGGAAAGGGAGTAAAGACCCAGGAACAAGAATAACTTCACAGTGGTGAAAAAAGGGGGAGAATGAAGGGCTAATGGATAGAGGAAACAACCACGTTTAAACACAACGCTACATCAAGTTGGCAGCACACATCAGAACGCCAGTGCTCCGTACTCTCGATAGGTTTGCTGTCCCAAAACAAGTAACTCTTCAACAGTGGAAACCGAGTAATGCTGTACGATTCTGAGATAGGGACAGAAAGCCAGTGGAGGTTCGGGCAGCAGAGTTATTTAGGACTTTGGATGATGAACCATTAAGAATGCTGTTACAGTAGTCAATTCTGAATGTGATGAAAGCATGGATTTTGGTAGCAGAGGGGAGAGCGATGGGCGGAGACGAGCTATGATGTTTTTTTAGGTGGAAGAAGGCAGTTCTGGTGATTTGATTGCCATGTTTTTCGAAGGAGAGGTTGTTGTCAAAAATAACTCTGAGGTTTCGGATGTGTAGTAAGGATCTGAGTACAACAAACCATGGTGACATCGTTTTATCGTGCTTTTATTGAATCAGTTGTATCTTTTTCATCTGTGACATGGTTTGGAAACCTATCTTTAAAAAGCAGAAACTCTGAATCAGATTATTGAATGGTCTGATTGGTGAGTCACAGCTGAACCCAGAGTCCCTGTACACCAGGGCACAGTGGATAACCAGCTTGGTTGAAAGTGATTTCAGCTTCTTCTTTGTGGACATTGGTTAATAGTACCAAGGTATAGATAAAGCAGGTCTAGACCATACTCTTAATTTACAGAGACCCAACGAGTAAAACAAATTCCCTCCAAGAGCAAGCACACTATGCAACAGTGGCAAGGATAAGCTTCTTTTTAAGAGGCAGACACCACCTACAGAACCAAGATGCTGTGTTGGGTGACCATCTGCCTCTGCCGTTTGGGTTGAAGGGAAGACGGCGAGAGGGACACAGACATGCACAGCAACAACAATAATCACATTAATAGCTGTAATAATAGCAGAGATATGACCAGTAATAATTATAGCAGTGGATATAATGGAGTACTTTCACTAGTAGCAATAATAGAAGCAATGATAATAAAAATATGACTAATGATACTGACAGTGGCAGTGTTTAATGGAATAGTTTTAATAGTAGCAATAATAACACTTGTGATAACAGAAGTATAACTAATGACATTATCAGTAGTAGTGGGTGTTAAGCAGGAACAACCACAATCCAAGAAACCTGTGAGGTGAGAAGCACAGACTGTGGGGAAGAGGCCAAGTTAGTAACATGTATTAATGGGACATGAATGCATACAGATGTAAAGAAAATGGAGGAGTGCTGTTTCAGTACAGTTCAGTTCAGTTCGTACGCTTTTTTTTTACGTTTCCACTGTTGTAAATGGAACTGTTCCGTACCGTCCCCATGTTTGGTCCCCCCTCTGTTGGGGTACCTATCACACAGATCTGGTACTAAAAGGTGGAGCTGTGAACACTGCAGTCTGTTGATTGGTCAATAGAGGACGGTCACACTGCTCAGGGCTGAGTTGTGTCTAGTTTTGAGGCTCCTGTAACTACTGTTCATACTGTGGCAAGTCTTAAGTCTCATTTTCTTGTAATGTTACTCAGTGCATGAGTTGATGACGTGAATCCATCAACTCACCGTAAACTTCAATATGACAACTTTGACCATTCCATTAGTTTTTATCGTCTCTCTTGGATGACTTTTAGTAATGAGCGTATTTTCAAGCGTTTAAAAATACCCATTAACTTCAGATGGATTATGTGATCTGCATATATTCTAATCCTCACTTGGAGGGAACAAAAGTGTCGCAGAGCTTCATTCCTGTGGGCTATGGCAACCTTAAACCCCTGCACTTGCCTGAGGAGGACTCAATGCACAAACCAGTTATTTTTAATCATGCCATAGACAGAGTGCTAGATGGAGCAGTGAGTGACAACAACCCCTCCCACATTTAAGAGTACTGTTTGGGGTAGAAACGTAAATGGGCCTAGAGTCTTGGTACCATGTTTGAAAGGTTACTTAAAGTTCCAAGGGTACCATACCAAAAGTGTTTGCTGGAAATCAGGGCTTTAGTGCATCAAGGGAAAGTCCTATGTAGCAGCTTAACTAGGGGCTGGTTCAAGGCAAGCCTGAGCCAGCCCTAACTATAATCTTTATCAAAGAGGAAAGTCTTAAGGCTGCTAATAAATGTGGAGACAGTGTCTGCCTCCTGGACCAAAACTGGAGGATGGTTCCACAGAAGAGGAGCCTGATAGCTGAAGGCTCTGGCTCCTGATCTACTTCTGAAAGCTCTAGGATCCACAAGTTACCCTGCATTCTTGGAGCACAGTGGTCTGGTGTTACAGTAGGGTACTATGAGCTCTCTAAGATATGACAGTGCCTGAACATGAAGAGCTTTAAAGTCGAAGAGAAGGGTTTATAATTTGATTCTGGGTTTTACAGGGAACCAGTGCAGAAAACAGGAGAAATTAGATCTGTTGTCCGAGTTCCTGTCAATGCACCTGCCACAGCATTCTGGATCAGCTGGAGGGTCTGTAGAGACTTATAGGAGCAACCTAGAAATTGCAGTCGTCCAGCCTAGAAGTAACAAATGCTATCGTAGTAGTAGCAACGTTTAAGAAATGCAATAGAGACAACTTTTATTAAATTATTTTGGTGATTATTGGCACCTGGGTACTTTTATATTGTCTTTCTGTTGTCTGTGTTGTTTGTAAAATGTGTGTCAAGATGGATGCCTGGCTCCCACTGCAAATCAAATCCACCTACAGGTTACTTTGCCTTACTTCCTCCACTGCTGCATATTAGCAATTCTTGCATTTGATATTCATCCATTACGTCTAATGCATCCTGGAGGCCATAAGAAGTCACCAAAGTGCATAGTGCCCAAAGAGATCAGCCTGTAGATGAGGGATGGAGGAGGAAGAACAGATGAGAGGAAAGAATGAGTCAGCAGTGACCAGTGGAAAAAAAGACAGCATCTGCTTAAGTGCTATTTTCAAATTCAATTGTACAAGGAATTAAGGAGGAGGGCGGGCGGGGTGTGGATGCTACGCCAGGCTGTATTTTCCACTCACTCTGTCCATATCGACCCAGGCGGCTCCCCTGCTATGCGTCCCTCTCACCACCGGTCGGCACTCTAGAGCCCTCAGCCTGCCCACAGAGGGTTTCAGCGGCGCCAGGAGAGCGCTGTGCCACCTCCGCAGCCGCATGGAGGAGGTCTGCAGGGAGGAGGTGGACAAGATCAGCCGCGCAGGTACAGCTATGACCTACAGGCAGGAGGACAGACTGAGGATGATGTGATGTACTGAATGCTAAAAAATGTACTAAATACTCAAACATGTAGACACTAGCTCCTCGGGCAGATTTAAAGTTTAAGCATTTAAACAAACTCAGCATATAAAGTAGATTTATGCATTCAAGATGTCAAATGTCTCACACAGTTTCACACTGTTGTAACTTTTTCTTCCAGTTAACGAGAACTACGTGTCTGGTGCAGAGTGTGCAAAAGGTAAGCATGAGAAACATGATACGCAAACACACACACACACCCTCTGTGTCAGTGTCAGGTCTGAGGTGACCCATTTCTACCAGGCTGAAGGTTTTGACATGACATTTAACACTGCGAGGGACAGTGGACGTGTTAATTATTCATGCTGAAGAGGACAGGGCGATGTCTGATACAACACACTCTGGCTCACATCCAGCTCTGCTCCGGTCTAATCAGTTCAGTTTAGTTTAATTGGAAGCAATCAAACCAGAAATGAGCAAAACACCAGCACTCACGGATAAATAGTCCTCTTCTTTATTGTGGCCAAAAAGTTGGAAGCCATCATCAGTGTGAGACAAAACAGGAGAAATGGCAATTGAGAAAAGGGACGATATAATTGCATTGTGGGTTCCATCCTTGAATAACCCACCCAGAAATGGCCTCTCCTAATGAGGAGGTACTTTGAACCCTCTATTCCTACAGCATTCATTAGTGCACTTTGGAGAGTTGTAATCATAGACAAAATGTATTTCTATTTTTCCTAAGTAGAGGTCAAACACAGTGTGAAAGTAGGTACATTATTAAGGTTTTTTCTGTATTATAGTCTTATATTTATGTGCATCTTGAGCATTCAGTTATATGTATTCATTATCTTTACGGAAGAGCATTGCATCCACAAAAGAAAAAAATTAACCACTTTGTCTAGTAATTATGAGTTACTATATCTCTGCTTTTATTTCCTTCTCAGACACTGAGAAATATTAATGTTGACCCACATGTCATTGTGTCTAAGTGACACAATGCTATCGCTACTGGGCTCAGATTATTATTCTAAGTGTCTGACAACATTATGAAAGGGATCCCTACAGAGATAGTCCTTTAAGAATCCTTTTTGTTTAACCAGAAACAACCCCAAATTTGCTATTGCCAGACCCACCAGACTGCATTTAAATAAACAGTCATTTTAGCATGTATAGAGCCACGATGTTTTCACATCTAACTGGGTGATTTAAGGGTTTATTTTAATCAAACCAGAGTTGGTGATTGCTGTAACAGTGGAAAGACAAACCAAGATGGCTTTTGTGAGTTTTATTTGGTTTCTGTCGACTTTGAATAAAGTGTGTTTTATGTTGATAAGAATACTGTTTATTTAAATGCAGTCTGGTGGGTTTGGAAGTAGCAATTTTGGGGATGTTTCTGGCTGAACAAAAAGGATTTTACTCCGTAACAGAAGGTCTGTTTCTGTAGCGTCCTTTTCGTAATGTTGTCAGACACTTACAGGGGCGTAAATTGATGGTGTACAATTGCGCAAGTGGTTACATCGCAGCGTAGACTGTAACATTGCAGCCTGTTTTGCTGCTGTACACCTCTTCACCCTTCCACACGCTTACATGGAAAGCCTCAAGACAGACAGAGCCCACCTTTCTGCCCATCCATGCGCCTATGTGGAAAGCCTTAAGGGAGAGAGAGCAAACCTCCCTGCCCTTCCATGCGCCTATGTGGAAAGCCTTAAGGGAGAGAGAGAGAGCAAACCTTTCTGCCCTTCCATGCGCCTACATGGAAAGCCTAAGGGAGCGATCACACCGAGATGAAACGTTAGAAACGCGATGCCAGTAAAACCATTGTTTTCCTATGATACGGTGCGTCTGACCGGCGTTCAAGCATCTTTTTAGACGGGCGTTTTTGTAGACGCTTCTTTTTAGACGCATGTTTTTAGACGCGCGTAGACGCTGAAAAGTTAAAATATTTTCAACTTTTTGAGCGTCAGACGCCAGTAGCTAGCGCACATTCAATAAGCGCTTCCAGCGTTTCAAGCGTCTTTGAAGTGTCCGCGTCTCTAGCGTCTCATTTCTGTGCCATCGCCCCCTAAGTCAGGGAGAGCAGCAAAAAAGACCCCCCGTAACAGAACAGAGCAGCATCACTGACAAACAGAAATTACGTTGATAAGTCAGACACAACATGAAAAGGAGGAGCTGGGGTGGAGGCAGGTTGCAAAGCGGCTTGCAGAGGAAGCAGCAACAGTAGGCAGGCCGGAGCAGTTTAAATAGGGCGCCCTGAATGAGATTTGCCAATTGTTGCATAGAAAGGAATCATGTGATCTATCAGCTGACTCCCTTCTATCAATCCAGTGGATGATCAGCTGACGTAGCTGGGATGTGAGCTGAGCTTACCATCGTGTCCTCCCCAAACTATGCTCAATTTTTGTTTTACACTGATTGTCGTTTCTAGCTGAAACATATTTGTTTTTCCCCACAATAAATAAGAAGACTATTGATCTGTGAGTGTTTGATTCGATGTCTGCCACAACCATACACCCAATACAGTGTTCAAGATTTGGAGCTGTGTGCGCTGCTATTTTTTACCATACCAAACAATCAGACTCCAACTATTTAAGTTTAAAATGAATTAGCTTTATGGAAGAATTTCGATGACAATGAAAACTCTCCTCAGCTACGTCTGTGGATTTTCCAGTCTAACTAACTGGGACATTGCTGATTTTGTTTTGTTACTCTTGGCACTGTTGAGTTCTTTGAAAATATATCAAATACCATTCATGTCTATTGTATTGGGGAGGTGGCAGTGCGGAGAACTCCAAACCACAGCAAGTACATCCAACACTATCTGCAGGGCAACAAACCACTGGGGGTAAGTGTTGATTGTCGGGGTTTTGGTTATATTTGGTGAACTAACGCTTTAACTCAACAAACAGCTGTTTTTGGCTTTGTTATCATGCTAACTAACCAGCAGGCTAATTTAGCAAATCTATCACTCTGAAGGGAATACCTTGGCATTTGTTTGGAAACACGCTTATTCACTGTCTTGCAGAGATCAAAAGTGTATTTCACCAAAGTCTGAACTACTCCTTTTATTATCAAGCCACTCTGTGTAGGTTTCCATATTTTGGCTCCATCTGACGGGAGTGTCAAGAACGTGAGATGAATGGGTTAAAAGCGACACATATATTTTCCCACAAACATAAATGTATGCCACCACAATCATTTAAAAGATGTAACTCACATACCTATTGTACATGTACTGACTTTATTGTTTAGGGCTAATGTAACATGCACAAATGCTTGGCAAAGTTGTATTTGTTTACAAGGTGTCATCACTGAATAATCATATTTTTATGGCATCATTATTTCTCAGGCGCTTCTCTCTGTGTGGGTTCTCTGGCTGTGCTTGTTTTTTCCTGTTTTGCCACTGACATTGCTCGTGTTTTTTAATTGCCATTTCTGTCTCACTTATATGATGGCGTATTAGGGTCTTTCTAGGTTAAAAAATAAAATATGGAGCTGCGGAGGAAGGTAATATTCCAAGGGGAAAAAAATATGATTTTTCCAAGATTAAAGTCTTAAATTTACTAGAATGAAATCATAGACATTCTCTGTAATTAAAGTGGTTAAATTTACAAAAAAAACCTGACAAATTTACTGCCAGAAAGTTAGGTGGAGTATTATAAAGAGTGGCGAAGTTCAGATAGGAAGGAAACTGTTGTGGATGAATGGGTCAAGCACAGGACTTTCACTCAGGAGACTGGGTTCTGTGTCCTGTGTGAGTCAGTGTTGACATAAAATAATTTTAAGACTCAGTTGACTTGTTTTGAGTTTTTAGAACATATAAAGCTGCTGAATGCACACTGCATAAACTCAAGAAGAATAGCTGAATAGGCCCATTTGCATTAACGTCATGTTTGGATGTTGTATGGACACTCAGGAAGGATGTCCAGCTGATGGCCAGATAACGTCCTGGATGTCAGCACAACTTTTATTTTTGGACTGTCGCGAGCCATAACAGGACGCCTTGATTCAACACATTCTCACTTACAACTCGTCAAATACCGACACTTGGTCAGTTTGCCCACGTGCCAAAAAATGGCGCCCTAGGTACCCCTCCTGCGTCAGTTTTGGATGTGCAGGGACAGCGTGTCAGTTTACGCTTTCATCGTCTCTTTTCAAAATAAACTTCCATTTTCACAGGAAATACACAGTTACTTCTCGTTAAATGGATCCATTCATTAATTTTCTGTAACCACTTATCCTGTTGGTGGTCGTGGGGGCTGGAGCCTGTCCTAGCTTACATTGGGCACAAGGTGGGGTTCACCCTGGACAGGTCACCAGACTATCACAGGGCTGACACATAGAGACAGACAACCATTCACACTCTCATTCACAGTTATGGACAATTTAGAGTCACCAATTAACCTGCATGTCTTTGGACTGTGGGAGGAAGCCGGAGTAGCCAAAGAAAACCCACACTGACACTGGGAGAACATGTAACCTCTGCACAGAGGGGCTCCCGGGTTTGATCCAGGAACCCTCTTGCTGTGAGGCGGCAATGCCAATGCTTACCACTGCACCAGTATTTGTAGTTGGGTGTGAGACCGGGTTGCTCAATTGGACGTCCAAAAAACTGTTGTGTTAAATGATGAGGTTGATCAATTCTTGCAAAAAGAAGCATTGTGGTTCTTTTACTCCTAAATTTATGTCTTCATAATCTGAGAGAATATCTAAGTTTTTTTTGGGTGAATTTACAACTTTAATCTCACAATTCTTTTTTGGAATATTACCCCACTCACCTGGCTCTGTATTTCATTTTCTGTCCCTAATCAATATTGTATACCCACATTCTTTTTTCTCCACCTTTACTTTTATTTCACCTCTTCTCTTATTGCTGTCTCTCCCTCATTGACGCTCTCTCACTCCTGTTCAGTTCTTTCCATTTATTTCCATAATATGGACAAAAGAATTAAACATCCATCTCTCTGTCTTTTTTGTGTCTCCTATCAGCGATGCCGGTGTCGTTCCCTCTGTCCTCATTGTCTCTGCAGCCGGCTGATCAGAGGATGAGGGGAGCTTTCCTCAGGTGTAAGTACCACATCTATCCTCCATCCCCTCTGCTTCTCCAACTCTCCACCTCATCACTACATTCCTTTGTTTCTCCCTCCCTTCCTCTCTGCAACCTTTCTCTTCTCTCCCTCCAGTGCACCTATTCACTATGACCATCCTGCATGTCATTCCCCATCTGTCTCCTCCTCTTCCTCCTTTCTTTCTTTCCTCCTTTTCCATCCTTTTCTCTTTCTTCTCGCCATGCTTCGAGTTCACCAGATAATGAGAGTCCTGCTGGGAAATCTGAGAGCCCAGTATGGATCCCCATCAATAATGGATGGCAATCATACTGTATTTATGACACCCACGTCCGTCATTAAAAGCAGTGTCTTGTCCCGACAGAAACAAGCCTGCTGACAGGATGACAGCGTGCCATCACCCTTGTTAGGCATTAATAATTGATTTGGTCCGAGGAGGATTAGGGTGCATAACACATCTGTTGGTCGGTCTGTGTCCCACTCAACTCTGGATGTTGGGAAATACCTTATAGTAGAGAGAAGAAAGAGGAACTTACTTACTTACTTCTCTTTTGGTTTCCTTCCCTCCAGTTTCATGTCGTCTATCCTTGGACCCTGACACAGCCCACCCTACCCTGGTCCTCCTGCAGGGGCCCCAGGGTGCGCACTGTGGCGAGGAGCCCCAATCCTACCCCCCGGACCAGCAGCGCTTCGATTCAGTGGCCCAGGTCCTGTGCAGGGAAGGCCAGTTTGGTGGTGCCAGCTACTGGGAGGTGGAGTGGAGGGGCGGGGGATGGGTTGACATCGGCGTCACCTACAGAGGTATCGGACGCAAAGGTGGCGGTAAACCCTGCCTGCTGGGGCGCAACGAGAACTCTTGGCGACTGAGGTGTACACATGCCGGATACGCTGCCTGGCATGACAACCGCAAGACCACGGTGGCTGCACCGCCATGCCCCAGAATCGGCGTGTTCCTGGAGCGCCAGAAAGGAGCGCTGTCCTTCTACAGCGTGTCGGACACAGTGGTGCTCCTGCACACCTTTCGTTGTCCGTTCTCTCAGCCGCTGTACCCGGCCTTCCGCCTCGACCTGGACTCCACCTTGCTCATCTGTCCTCATGAGGGGCAGGGAGGAAATGCACACCCACCCTAACACTAACACATACAACTGAAGGGTTTGCCGGTGTGGAGGCAACAACATCAGGAGGAAGCATCACAGTCAGGAATGCTTTTCTTTTTCCTATATGTCTTTCTGCATAGTCTCTTCTTCTGTGTCTCTCTTGAATAACAGGTTTTTCTGTGTTTTTCCCTTTGAATGTTAAGTAGTCTTTTTGGATCCTTGTTGGGCACACTGTCATTTAAACATTCACAATATGCACTTTTCACAGCGCACTTATGACTTGACATGGTAGGAAAAGCACAGGTGTTAATGATAACATGAAAGGCATACTATGCAAGATTTTCCCTAAAAAACAATATATACTCTCACACAAAGGTAATCCGTCTCAATAATCACTTGTGACCCACTAGTGTGGCGATGTCTGTATTTGCAGAGAACCTGCCCTCTGCCTGTATTTTCTTATTATCTTCTTATTTTGGTTTGTTCGGGACGTTTCTTGGGTTCAACCATTATTCATTTTATCATCATTTACACTTGTGTTTTTCCTGCTGGCATATGTCAGTGTTTACACTGAAAAAGGTCTAGTCAATATAGATGAGTGAAGAAATGCTGTGTTGGAAAAAAACATGTTTAAACAATCCACTCTGTTATGGTTTGAATTTTTTTTTTAATCAAAAAAAAAAAGTATGTGGGCTGATATGTTTTATACTGTATGATAAAGATGGACGACGACACAACAGCTCCATAAAAGTGAAGCCAAAACAACTTCATCGCCCCCTGGTGGCTGGCTGCAGTATAGGACATAATCTCTATGTTAACAGACAGGACATGAGCCAAACTAAAAGTTTAAGGTATATGTCAAATAAATTTTTCCCAAAGATGGTTTCTGTAATTTTAGGTAGTTCTCTTGCTGCAGTGTGTTCAAAGGTTCATTTCTCTGATAAGTTTGGTTTTAATTAGTTATTTGATGCCATAAAAATGTGATTGATGCCGCCGCTTGTGATTGGTTGGATGAGTGAATAGGTGGGAACTCAATACTGTGGAGATTACTACTGTGCAGACTGTACTCTACTGGCTCCAAATTACATCCCCAGGGCAAGATGGCAGCGGCTGTGTCTGGGATATTTTGGCTTCATTTTTGTTCAGTGGGAGATGTGTTGTCCATCTATATATACAATCTATGATCTGAATCAACAATACAAATATACTAAAAAGTATTTGTGTTTAACATTGTTTTCTTTGTACTGAAAAATGTTGTAAATACATTTTATGGGATTTTTTTAAATTTTACTCTACAAAGACAGGCTGAATATTGAGTACCTGTGGCTACTTGAATACCCACAGCAGTAGATTTTTTTCTGCATCAACATCACTGCCATGTGACATGGGAAACCTCTCTTAGTTTTTCATGATGAACACATTACCTGCACAAGTGACCTCAGCTTCAGATTAAGTCAAGGCCATACTGTAGCAGATGTTTTCCTTTAGGTCATGTTTTTAAGGTCATTTCCTTTCATGTGGGCGAGTTTTTGTGTGCACCACATTGCAGATCTGTCTTTAAGGTAGAATACCATGAATTAAAAGAGTTCACTACATGGTCGAGATGTGTATTTAAGGTTTAATGAGAAGATCACTGCCACTTGGCAAGAAAGCGAAGCCGAATTACCAACATGTGAAACTACTCCTTTAACGCTACATTCACAATATGATTTTTTTCCTTCCAAGGACTATCATATCTGTGTCAGTATGTAACTAATATTCAGTAACAAGGAATTATTACATATTTTAAAGTGATGTTTTAAAAGGTACGACATTTTCCATCTCCACCATGCTAATGCTGTGTGAGGCGAGCCACGGAAGCCACCACAACCTGGCTAAAATGTGGTTTCAAATCTACTTTCCGACACAAAGTGCTTCATTAACAGACATGTATATCGCATGCTTCCAAAAAAATCCAATCCTACTATTATCTCATATCCAAACATATCTAATCAAGTTAATATTACCTCTGATCCATTCAGTCAAGGTCAGATCTGAGAAAATATGATTTGCAACTTTAAGCTGTTCACACTGATAAGAGAACATCAGATAAGAGGAAACATATCAGGACAAGAACTTGAAACATTTAACGAAGTTTGCCACTGTTTCCTTTGATTGTAGCATTGTGATTTTTTTTTAAAAGATTATTATTTTGGCTTTTTGCCTTATTGAATAGGAAAGTGTGAAAGAGGGAGGGGCTGACATGCATCAAAGGGTAGTGGGTTGGAATTGAACCCACCACTGCTGCAGCAAGGCCATAACCTTTGAATATGGGGTGCTCGTTCTACCAGGTGAGCGTTAAGAGTGTTCAGTCATCTGGGGAGGGACGACCAAGACTGCGTTGTAGGTGGGTGACCAGAACTGAAGAAGCGTCTTGGATGAGAGGGGAAACGTCTTCAAGAAACTCAAGCAAGTCCAGTTACCTACGATATAGCACTTAAGAATACCATGACTTGGATGACTCAATCTTTCCAACAAGCCCTGTAACATATTCCCTAAGAGTGTGACTGACGTCTTCTTCCATCTGAATGGATACCACACTGTAGCCACAGTTTTTCTTGGATTATGAGATTGTTTTTTGCCTCATTGATTTTTTGTTTTTGAATGGTGCTATTTCAAAGGATTGTGATAATAACTTGACCGAGCACTGTGTGAGGCCTTTAAACCAAACTATTTGTTAAATGTAAATCAACTATTCACATTCCAAAGACACAAAAACATCACACAGGTGCATAGAATCTAATTATTAACTTTAACCTGTATTAGAACAGTGACAGAAAACGTATCAGACATATCCAACAACCTTTAAGGTATTACATCTATGCTACTCTATACTTTTAAAGTTACAACACATGCAATTCCACCAACCTGATCGTATCTGGCAGGTCAATCCAAAGCAAGAAACACTTTTTTATTTTGCCATGAAGTGCATTATTTCACAAGCTGTCAGACGGTAACATGAACTGCAGTTCTGTAATATTTCATCTTGTAGCCTTTTCTCCTCCCGTTTACTTACTGTGCTTCAGTTCCTCGATGTGACTGTAAAATATGTTGTAATTGTCTGAGTGTCTGAGTTCATTCCACCTCGGCTCACAATAAACTGATCCATGGAGGTCTGAACTGGCAGTGTGAGACTGTTTTATGTTGGAAACATTAGAACATGGTAACAAGGATTTAAACTGGAGTGGGTGGTTATCACAGATAAATATCACCTTTGTTAGGCACTAAGTTAAAGATATGACAGCGTACAACCAGTGATTGGTAGTACGATGTACAGTTTCACGTACTTCTTTTTGTTCAATAATAACTACATGATTCCCCTTCTCATAAAAAAAAAAAACCAAGACAGTGTTTGGCTTGCATTTCCTAATTTTATGTTTTTATTACTTAAATTAAAAAAATGCATTTTTTTAAGGTGTAGTTAAGGTTTTAACTGTTTTAATATGTTTAATTTTTCCATTAATTTCAATCGTATAGTTCAACCCATATGTAAGGAAAATCAGTTTAGACCATCCATTGTTACAAAACTGTATTCTTTTCACAGTCTCCGTTTTTGCCATCTTACATTTTAAGAAACTGAGAAGCTATTCTGCCCAGTGGGTGACAGAATTTAAATTTTTGGGAGCCTACTACAGCACTTTACATAACTGATTTCACAATGCTGTAATCAGCTGTGTCAAATTGTGTTTATCTCAAAATAATGAGATAGTACTGTTTCTCATTATTTTGAAATTTTGAGTCGATATTTTGAGATAAGTCATTATTTTAATAAAGTATTTCGTTATTTTGAGATACTAGCTCATTATTTTCAAGGTTTATGATTATTTGGAGACACCAAGTCATTATTTAACTAAGTACAAAGACTTTGTGGCTCAGGAGGTAGCTTGGGGGTACAAAGTTTCCACCAAGTGAAAGCTCAGCAGCTCAGTCCCCAGCTCTCCAGAATCCAGGCAAAGAATCCTCAGGTGAGTCTCAAATTGTGTGAGTGTGTTTGATTGTTTAAAAACTGTATGGTAGCTTCAGCCACCTGTGTGTGATTGTCACAAGTAGCTAGTGTTAACGAATTTTGAGTGGTCAAAATACTAGAAAGGTGCTGTGCATGTCCATTTGGAGATACCAAGTCTTTTTGAGACGATTTCTCATTTTAAGATACTACGTCATTATTTTGAGTTACAAAGTCATTTTGAGAAATGTCTCCTCATTTTAAGATACAAATTCATTTTGAGATACTAATTCCTAATTTTGAGAAAGTTTCTCAATATAGATACTAACATTACTTTGGGGTTTCTCATTATTTTGAGATACTGAGTCATTTTGAGATAGGTTCCTAAGTAAATCACTATTTGGATATACCAAACCATTATTTTGAGATAAATTAGTCATTATTTCTCAGTATTTTCAGATACTAATTCTAAATTTTGAGAAAGCTTCTCATTATAGATACTAAGTCATTGTTTTGGTTTCTCATTAATTTAACAATTTTGAGGTAGGGTCCTAAATAAGTAATTATTTAGATAGATCAAGTCATTATTTTGAGGAAGTTTTTTCAATATAATAACTTATTTATCCCAAAATAATTACTTAACCAGGATCCAATCTCAAAATGACTTTGTATCTCAAAATAATGACTAACTTAGTTTATAGATCAGCTGACATGAAAATTATTGATGAAAATAACAGATTTGGTACTGAATTCATTTCATTCATTTAATTTATCACACTCACTGCCAAATATTTACTGCTTCCTGTTTCTCAAACATGAAGATGTTCCCCTGCCTTAACTTATCAATTTTGTTTTACCATTAATGATTAATTGATTATTAGGAAATTAATAGATTAGTGATGATGGAAAAATATTACCTGCAGAGCTATAATACCATATATAAAATTCCAAATACTCTCTTCCAAAAATGTAAAGTATGTTCTGCTATCAACAGCATGTTTTATGAGAGTAATATTTATTAATTTATTGAATTGGCAAAATATTATTAAAATATATTTATTTATAATATCTTTAAATATAGTTTATATACTTTTTTTTTTGTTGTTGTTTTGCCAATCCAATAAATAAATAATAAATAATAATCCAATAAGTTGTTTCCAGTCAGTGCTGCCTGACAGTCCCAACTGAGGGAACAAAAGTCCCGTGAATGCTCCTGAGGAAGTCTCGTCACGTGACCTCAGCCAACGTAAACAGATGTCATATGATTTGCGGCTGACTTTCCAACATGGCGGCCAGGAAGCAGCAGTTTGCTGTTGCTCTTCTCTTCATCCTCGGTGGAGTTTTAAGTTTTCCTGTCGGGCAGGAGACCAAACAGTCTGTCACGTGCGGATATGAGGTCAGCTGCGTTACTGCTCTGCTCTTTCATGACTGTATTATTTTTATGTGTTTGACATGAGTAGTTTGCTAAAGCTGAAGGTGATTCCAGCTACTTTCACTTTCACTCATCTTCCTTTTACGTCTTGTTAGTTAGTTTGTATGTATGAGGAAGTGTGGTTATATTGAGAATATACATTAAAAAGAGGGTTTATTTCTTCTTATATGTCTGAATATTGTGTGTCCTCTGACCCTGTGCCTTCATTATCAGTAGTGTAGCAGTCCAGTGTTGTAGATGTGTCCTTCCTTAGTGTGTATTTGTGTGTGTGCAGTCATGTCATGCCACCAAACCCAACATGCTGAATGTCCACCTGGTCCCTCACACACACGATGACGTCGGCTGGCTCAAGACTGTAGACCAGTACTACTATGGAGGTCAGTGTCTCACAGACACACACACACACACACACACACACACACACTGAATATACCTCCCACTCACACATTCTTGTGCAGGTACTTCCCCTCTCTTTTCAAAATACAGGAAGCTAACCTTATATTTAGAACATGCAAAGTAACAATCTCTCTTTTACATGCTTACAGTTGATAAATTAAAAACCCTACGTAACAAATGGTCTGTTGGCTAAAATGTAATACATGCAGTGCTAACTTGTGCTGCAGAGACATAGTGTGTAAACTTAATTAATTAAGACTTGTTATTATATTGCATGCCAAGTTTATAGTTCTAAATCAAATGGTTATAACCATCCACACATGTATCTTGGTTTCAAAATGTCTCATTTACTTCTGCCTGTATAGAAAATTTAAAGGAACAGTGTTTAAGATTTAGGGGGATTTAGTGGCATCTAGTGGTGAAGCTTGCAAATTGCAACCAGCTGAAGCTTCTCCCAGTTAGAATTCCTTCAGTGTACATTGTTCACTTATCTGCAGAGGCCTTTTCCTCTGTAGACAAACAAAACCAGGTGATTAAAACCTGTAAAAACACTGAGTAAATCATTTTCACAATATAAATATATAAAAATATGAGCCCCTGCTAATGTGTACTCACCTTTTTTCTCTGATAACTAAAAATTCATATGTTCAGGAGGTTTCTACTGGGAGCCGAATTATCCACAGAGCTTTCTTCCTCTCCAAACCAAACGGACCTGTTGATTTATACCATTAAAAACACTGATTAAAGCAGTTTCACGTTACAAATCACTGTTTCTCCAGGGTAGTTTGGCTTATTGGAGACAGGCTGCTAGCACCTGCTAATGTGTGCTCACCTTTTTTCTGGGATAACTTAAGATCCAGACATTGAGGATGTTTTTACCGGGAGCTGGTTCATCCACAGAGGTCTCCAGATTAAAAGATTAAAAAAAAAAAAAGTTTTTCTGACACTGCTGGTTATGGAGGGGCTGCTAACTACAGTGGTCAGCACGAAAACATGAATGGCTTTATCTAGAGCCAGTGTTTGGTTTGTCCATTCTGGGCTACTGGAGAAACATGGCAGTGCAGCACGGTGATCTCCATAGACAAGGACCCGCTCCCTATGTAGGTATGAATGGGTCATTCTTAGGTAATGAAAACACAACAATTCTCATTCTCAGGTGATCACACACTAAAGAATACATATTTTAAGATACTATATTCCATTCTTGCTGATATATCCATGTAGATCCTACACCCTGGACCTTTAATACATGAGTCAGCAGAGCTACATTGTGCTGCAGTGACATCTGCCTGTAGAGCAAATTTAAACTGCTCCACTTTTTTTTAAAACAGGTGTTTTATAATGGTTGTCATGTTAACAGTCTGTCTCCTCAGTTGGATGAATAATAGAGTGTTGGACATTATCTCATCAGCCCTCTCATGACCATTGTATGCCCTGTCATAACATGCCTTCTGTCAGTTGTCATCTGAATCAGATTTATTGCCAAGTAGGTTTTCACATAAAAGGAATCAACCTCAGTGATTAGGTACAGAACAATGAACAAGAAAAACAACACTTGCTCCACTGCAAACACTTAAAAACAAACACTGAAGACGCTGGACAACAAACTGCCAAAGTTACCATCCTTGTACCATCATTCAGAAGTGTAATCTCCTGACCTTTGACAGCCTTATGTGCCGTGCCGATGTTAGTTTAGTGATCAATAATCTGGTTCCTCCCCCATTAAAAGAGAACATATCACTGCACTCAACAGAGGTGACTGTGCTATACAGCGCAGATCTGCTAAGTCTGGCAGATCAGCCCTCTGTCTTAGAGCACTGAACTTTTTGAGCTCAGTACAAAGTTACATCAGAGTGCGGCAGCTTTACTGATTTTAAATTCAAGATAAAATCATGGCTAAAATCAACCGAATCATGTACAGACCAGCTTTAAATGCAAACACTGAGTGTGTTTTAAAGGTTCAGTGTGTAGGATTTAGGGGGGTATTGGCAGACATGTACTGTAATATAAAAAGTGTGTTTTCTTTAGTGTAAAATCACCTGAAAATAAGAATCATTGTGTTTTTATAACCTTGGAATGAGCTGTTTATATCTACATAAGAACGCTGGTCCTCGTTTATGGAGATCACAATGTTGCACCACCATGTTTCTACAGTAGCCCAGAGCAGACAAACCAAACACTAGCTCCAGATAGGGTCATTTGTGTTTTTGCGTCTTCACGTCGGCCGCTGTAGTTAGCATCCCCTCTGGGATGAGCTGAACAGTGTTGGAAAAACTACTGTTTTTAACGTGAAATTGCTTTATTCAGTGTTTATAGCAATTTAAAACAACAGGCCCGTTTGTTTTGGAGAGGAAGAGACCTCTGCAGATAATTCGGCTCCTGATAAAAACTTACCACAAACTTAAATTATCAGAGAAAAAAGGTTGGTACACATTCGCAGGTGCTGGGCTAATGGCCTGTCTGTGATTAACAGAACAGCATATCTCTGTGGATAATTCAGCTTCTGCTAGAAACCACTTGAAAAATGAACACTAAAAAAATCCTTGCCAGTAGTTAATGCTTGGAGCACATGAGAAGTTTCAGCTGGTTGCAGTCCACAATCTTTACCACTAGATGTAACTAAATCCTACAGACTGCTCCTTTATGTTGTAAAATCTTGCTGTTGCTGATGTTGTCGCTTTAAAGTGAATATGTACTGTCTTCTCTAGTTTCATTTTTCTTAACGTAAGTATTATTTTTTGTTTCCTGCCCATCGACTACAGATGTTAATTAGGTTATAGCTCACTAGTGCAGCTAAGAAACAGTAGATTGTCCCTGTCAGAGAAAACAAATCAATAAAGTGAGAGAAAAGAAAAAGTAAAAACAAGTACTGCAATAGTCAAACATCATGAAAGAAATAAAATAAAAAAATGTCCTTAAAAATATGTAATATCTGTTTTTTAAATGTAAACGCTCTACAAAAAGAGGATGCAAATGTGCAATTTACAAAGTTAATAATCCCAAATTTTGTGTTACTATAAAGTCAGATGTGGAGACTTTACAATGTCTGTTGCCTGTGGATCGGGAGTCCCTGACAAGAGATCTTGCCCCTGTGTAGGGTCTCAGGTCTTATTGTTGCGGCCAGCTGCTGTCCTCATAAACTAACACTGCAGTAACAGTTTTATAGTTTTAGTGCATCACATGTCTTTTTATAGTGAGAGCGGCCGTGTGTTCTGCAGGTGACCATCATATTTTACTGACCTGTGTGTGGGTATGTTAGCAGAGATATTATATGGATAGATAGTGTGTATATGTGCATGAACACAAACTTTGATCCATTTTTAAGTGTAAGCACAGAGGTTTGAATTTAAGGTTAAAACAAGTAAAAATAATGTTCAGATATTTTTCAGTATTTTTCAATTTTGTTGTTGCCATAAAAGCAGCTGTATTCTGGTGTTTTTACTTCAACTTAAAAAATGTTGGTTATTATTTTTGAGTAAATATATTTCAAAGATTTTTTTGTCACTCATCGCAGTGGCTAAATCCATACACTGTCACTTTTGTCTTCCATCTATGCATATGTGTGTGAATCTGTGTGTAGATCGTAACAACATCCAGCATGCCGGGGTGCAGTACATCCTGGACTCAGTGGTGGATCAGCTGTTGAAGAATCCTGACAGGAGGTTCATCTACGTGGAGACGGCGTTCTTCTACCGCTGGTGGAAACAGCAGAGCTCCAGCATGCAGCAGACAGTCAAACAGCTGGTGAATGAAGGTACGGGAACCAACACAACCACACATTTACATCTACACTGGAGGGGTTTCATAACCTTCTGAACACTCCCCTCGCCGTTCCTCCAGGTCGTCTGGAGTTTGTGAATGGCGGCTGGTGTATGAGTGACGAGGCCACCACCCACTACAGCGCCGTCATCGACCAGATGACCGTGGGCCTGAGGTTCCTCAATGAGACTTTTGGGCCTTGTGGTCGTCCCCGTGTCGCCTGGCACATCGACCCCTTCGGTCACGCCCGAGAACACGCCTCCATGTTTGCACAGGTAATTCATCTCAAAGGAATAGTTCAACATTTTAGGAAATACGCAATTATAATTATAATTATTGATTAATCATCAGACGATATTTATTATATTATTTATATATTTTGAGTTTAGGACAGGGTCTATACCATCCTAACTTAGGATTCCTAACTTCGGAAATCCCTGATTTTGGATGGTTCTGTAACAGCTAAATTACTATCCTAAGACAACATATGATTTGTTCCTAAATGCAGTTTGGATACATGTTTCTGTAATACCAAAAATCCTAAATGCCAACCTAAATTGAGATAAGATAGGATTTCCGTCATAGGAGGTTTGTGTTAGGCCCCTGTTGTTTGTGTGTGGTTGCCAGGCAACCAGCGGAGACTTTAAGAACACTTTGGTTTAAATAAACAAGATGTAATCTGTTAATTGGTGAGTTTTAAAGGTGCTGGTAGGCGAAGTTTGTTGCTTTTAGACAGAGCCAGGCTAACCGTTTCTCCTTGGTTTATGCTGATCCAAGCTAACCAGCTGCTGGCTGTAGCTTCATATTTTCTGTACAGACCACAGAGTGGCATCAATCTTCTCACTTAATAAGCTTATTTCCTAAAATGACACTTATTCCTTTAAATTATTGGCCCAGACACACCAAACTGACATCAACGACAAGCGGCAACAAGGCCGACTGTTGCGCCACCTCACATGGCCTGTGTCTCTACCGAAAAGTTGCACTTGAGCACACTGTAAAGTCTACAGCCAAGAGGCAGCTAGCATGTACGTTCTGAGCCTGCGTAAGAGGAGATAACTCTCCACACCAGCAGGTGGCGGTAGCCTGAATTTGTCATTCAAAGAGGGATGACATTTTTTTGTAGGCTGACATGGAAGTTAGCTTCACTGTGGTTCTCTGGTCAAAAAGCAGATGGCATTTTCCCAATGGATGGTGGATTATTGCAGAAAAGAAGCTCTGCGGAAAACAAACATTTATGATACTTCAACGTTTTGTTCAGAAAGATAATCTTCACAAATGAACACCACCTTTATAATTTTTGAAGCATAAGTACAATCTCCAGAAGTAATAAACTAATGTAAGGCTATAAACGAACTACACCACAGTCGCATCACTTTAAGGCGCCATCACAATGAGGCAGTGATGCCGTGTTTGGCGTGATGACGTTCTGTAGGCTCATTTAGCCTTTTTCAAGACATGTAAAAACTTCACAAGTGGGTTATTTACTGACGTAATTTATGTTGTAGAACCAATTATGAAAGTCACCTAAGCTTGTGTGAATCACAGACCTTATTTCAGGCGTCTAACCAAAAACCAATTGACTTTAAGACAAGGGAACAAATGCTAACTTATTTCTGGGTTTTAGGACACACTCCTGCACATCTGTCTCGACTTAAGATGTATGTTTGATTTCCTCACTTGTGTCACTCTTCTTTACCACTGAGCTGAACTTCCAATCAGAGTCATTTCACTCACTGACGGGCTCCACGGTCTCTGACACTGACTCAACATGTGAATCGTCTGAAAAAAGCAGACAAGGACCAACTTGTGGCAAAAACTAGGGTGACAGACACTCATTGACAGCACGTGAGTCGGCTTGGTGTGTCAGGGTCCTAAGACATGTCTGTCCATGGCTTCAGCCTGCAGCCACCCAGTTAAACGTCTCTGAGCTTAAGACTAACTGTTACCTGTGTGTCTTTCTTCAGATGGGGTATGACGGCTTCTTCTTTGGTCGTCTGGACTACCAGGACCGTGCTCGCAGGATGGGGGCGAAGGAGCAGGAGCTTCTGTGGAGGGCCTCTGACAGCCTCACAGCCCCCATGGCTGACCTCTTCACCGGTAACAAAACTCCCACACATGCACAAATACATCTCCTTAAAGGGCCAGTTTACTCAGTTTATAAAAAGAAATATTTCTTCACATGGGGTGCATGACCAGGGGCAGGGTGTTTTTTGGAATTTAATCTTTGCCCTTTACCCCCCCTACACACACACACAACAGGGATCCTTCCCAATGGGTACAACCCTCCTGAGGGCTTCTGCTGGGACCAGTCCTGTGATGACGCACCAATCAGAGACGACCCTGACCTGGAGGACTATAATGTTGATGACGTGGTGAAGCGCTTTCTCGCCATCGCTAACAGTCAGGTATCTCCCTCTTAATTAAGTACATAAGCTTGTGTAGAAAACAGCTTCACATGTTTTTGTTGCTTTTTAGAAACCACTAATTCGTCTAATGTTTTTCCTCTCTCAGGCCTCGGTTTATAAGTCCAATCATATTATCATGACCATGGGCTCAGACTTCCAGTATGAGAATGCCAACCTGTGGTACAAGAACCTGGACAAGCTGATCCACTACGTCAACGCCCAGCAGGCAAATGGCGTCAAAGTCAACGTCCTCTATTCGACCCCGTCCTGTTACCTCCAGGAGCTGCACAGAGCAAACCTCACCTGGTAACATGAGCTATGAATTCGCTTTTTGGAGTAATGGTGCCAGAATTATATCCACAATGACACCATAAAGAGCTGTCTTGTGTGTTTTCTGCTGCAACTCCATTCTCTTTTTAACCCAGGGCTTTGAAGACGGACGATTTCTTCCCCTATGCGGACGACGCTCATGACTTCTGGACCGGCTACTTTACCAGCCGACCAGCGCTGAAGCGTTATGAGAGGATCAGCAACAGCAACCTGCAGGTAGTTTGAGGTTCACTCTTGGAGTTCAAACCTGGTTTAATTTTAATGTAAAGCTAAAATCCAATTACTTTCCTTACAATGAAAGTTAACAGAGCATCAAGTACCACATATGGGAAGCAGCTTTACTCTGCTCTGGTTGGTGTGCAAAGAAAATGTCATCAGTAGAGGCCATTTAAAGACACTTCTTACTCTTTTTTTGTAGTTAGCATGTTAAATGGGTAGTTTGTATTATTTGAAGTTGTGTGAGGTGCTTATCCATAGTCAGTGTATTACATATAGTAAATGGTGGTGGCATGCTTCCGGTTTGTAAAAGCAGACACAAGTACTGCCACAGAAGCTAAGTGATGTACTGCTGTGGACTGGGGGTTGCAAAATGTTTTTTAGCCACAGAGAAAATTCAACATCAGTTGAAGTGTGCGCAATGTTGAGAATATTTCCACAGCTATACCTCACCATAAAAACAGTTAATGGCTTTAGTTCCCCATTGACAGTCATTTTAGCTCATTGGACATGGGAGCAGCTGGTCTACCACTGCTTCAATCTAGGGTTCCAACGATATGAGATTTTCACAGTACAATAACCGTCCTAGAAAATATTGCGGTTTCAGGGTATCGCTGTATTACAGGATTATTATTATTATAATTATTATTATTATTATTATTATAAGTCAAAATGACCCTTAAAGGTATGACAACAGAAGGGTTATTTTTAGCTGAACAAATGTTTTATTACTATAAAAAAGTTTGTGTATAAAAGTCTCCCTTTTGAAAATAACTAAAATAAAATTAAGATGGTCTGTCTAGTTACATTTGTTTGATATCATAGATAAGTAAATGTACACGATATGATAACCGTCAACTTTGATATCACGGGTTACTTAAAAACTGATATACCAGCAGCTCCTGTGTTCAGCGATATTAAATTACCATTTTTGTCAAAGGAGTCTGGCTTAGAAGAGAGCAATATAACAGCTTCAGTTCCTTGTTGGAAATCACTGTCTGACAGAAAGGTAAAACTGTGACAGTATTCTAAATATAACACTCACTTAAACTGATACTGATTCTTTTTAAGTGGCTAAAATAGGTTTTGTTGGCGACCCCTCCACAACACTTCATTGCTTAGCTTCCTTGTCGGATTTTAGCCTGCTTCTCCAAACTGGGGACGTGCTAACCGTGTTTACTGTGTGTAATACACTGTCTAAGGATACCCTGTACTACCGGCCGCACTGTCCCTTTAATATGCTCACCTACAGCTTGTAGACTAACATGCTGACAGTATAGTTTGACACCCTGTGTCAGTGAGCTCTGTAGTATTCAAACCTAAATACATTATGGCTGTTTCAAGACAGTTGATCAGAATATGTTTTGATGAGCTCACTCAAAACAAACAACCTCACATACCTCCCATGTCCTCCTCCTGAGGACATGAAAGTACATAAAGTAATGATGATGAATAATTAAAACAAGTATCACAACCAGCTATGATGTATACCATTGTGTAGAGACAGGAATAATAGCAGCACATCAATGATTTAAGAGATAAAGTGCTGTTTCAGACGGCAGCTGTCGTAGTTCAGATTCTTTCAGTCGTCTAAAAGAAGACAAAGCAGGCTGAGAGCAGCCATGAAGAATAGTGTGTTCCTTTTTTCTGCAGATTTCAGTAAGGGATAGCAGCTTCTGGCCTGTGATTTTTCACTGTTATTAGCACGCTGTCGTGATATGTTAGCTTTAATCTCAAGGTGCAGTCGAGGGATTCTGTAAAGGTTATCCTTTCAGACAAATCCAGACAACTGCACCGCACCAAACTCCCTTTTTTCCCCCATGTTGACTTGTTGACAGTCGTCTGATTAATGTCATATTACTCCATCTGTACTCTGGTGAAGAGCTCTGCAGACTGTTGTAACTGTGCGGCTTTGTTTTGTTCCAGACGTGTAACCAGCTGGAGGTACTCGGTGGTCCCGTCTCCAGGAAGGGACCCTTTGGGCAGGGCGACAGTCAGACCATGAGTGAGAGTTTGTTACATTACTTCTTACTGTAAAAAAAACAACACTGGTGACATCTGGCTGATGATGACAGAAGCCTTTGTGCTTCCATCTTGTGGTCACATTTATACCACAGGGAGAAAAGTTCTCGCCAAATGCCAAGTCACTAATGGCTCACTAAGTCACCACATATGGCCTGTCATATTTCTCAGTGTCACAGTGGTCTTAACATTAAAAAATATAATGGGAGACCAGACAGAGGACTGACTGACATGTACTTGTTTTGGTTCTCATTGTCAGAGAAAGCCATGGCGGTGGCTCAGCACCATGACGCAGTGTCGGGCACAGAGAAGCAACATGTAGCAAACGACTACGCCAGGAGGCTCGCTAACGGCTGGCAACACTGTCAGGTACTTTACGCTGCACACAGGATCTTGTTGCTCAGCATAATCTCTATATTTATGTGCTCATATTGTGAGCTAATGTGGAACTGCTTTTGCGGTAGAGTCTTTGTATTGTCTGCACAGGAACACAACACACACAAAACTGTTTATTTGGATCAGCTGTAAATGCTTATTATGGGGCTTATCAAGCCTACTGGAGATGCTACTTTCTACGAAGCCCTTTGTCAAGCTGACACCATTTTGCATGTCCTTTTTTTTTTTTTTAGCTTTTTTAAGAGTTCTAACTTTGACTTGTCTCTCAGGTTCTGGTCAGTAACAGTCTGGCCGCTCTGAGTGGCTCGACTGCTGAGCGAGTCTACTGTGACAACCTCAACATCAGTGTGTGTCCTCTCACCGAGTCCAGCAAAAAGGTGACACACACACACACATATAAAAAAAGCTTCACTTACTGTTATTGTGGGGGCCCCTTTTTTAGTAGGATTAACTCCATGACCTCTTACCAAACCACCCATAACTTTCTGAATCTAACCGTAAAGGGGAACACCTCCTAAAATAAGAATTTTGATATGTTATTTCGATGACCTTGGAAAGTTTAATCAGTATTGAGTAACGTGTATGAATTTTGAAAATGGGTGCAGTCCCCCTTTGACATGACCTCATTCTTACCATAAAACCATTAAACCAAGTCTTAGATCAAGACTGTCAGTGAATTAATAAATAAACATTCACCTTAAATTGAAAATACTTTTACCGTGTGTAAATATAAACTATAAAGTATCTAAACTTATAAACATATTAATCTGTGCTGTTATTGGACAATGCTCAATCTCACCCCTCTCTCTCTCTCTGTCTCTCAATCTCTCAGTTTTCAGTCAATGTGTACAACCCTCTCGCCCGTCCCGTCACTTGGCCGGTTAGGCTGCCGGTGAATGGAACGGCATACGTCATATCAGACGCTGAAGGCAGATCTGTGGACTGCCAGGTCAGTGTGTGTGTGTGTGTGTGTGTGTGTTTGTGTGGCAGTATTAACAGACAACAAACTTTGCAGTTGTCAGACATATGATGGAGATGATACTGATCAGGGCTGCAACTAGCAGTTTTTTTCGTTGTCGATTAATCTGTCGTTTATTTTCTCAGTTAATCAGTTAGTTCTTTAGTGTTCTCCAAAACCCAAGATGACTTCCTCAAAGATATTATCTTCATTCGAAAACTCCAGAAGAAGCTTAAAATGTGCGGCTCAGACCTAGTTTTTGAGTTGACAGGTTTTTATAAAATAATGTGTAGGTCCTAAATTTAGATTACCCTGTTTAGCCAATACCCTGCAGCTGTGGTGTGTGTTTCTTCTTTTGTCTTAAGACTTTAAAGCATTTTTTGAGACCTTGTCACACTGGAAATGTGAACCAAAAAGCATATTAAGATAACAGCTTCTCTGTGTCTCTGTTCCAGGTGGTTGCAGTCTCCACAGCCACTCGGGAGGTGAGGAGGAACCGAGGCTACGCTGTCAACGAGCTGGTGTTCCAGGTGCAGGCTCCTCCTCTGGGCTTCACCACCTATTCTGTGTCCCAGCTTCAGGACGGGCCTCCACCTGCCTCCACACAGCGCCGCACGCCCACAGCCATCCAGAACAAGGTCTCACCACAGCATCACACTTCCTTTGTGCTGCACAGTGAGAATTTAGAACACAATGCTTCACAGAAAGGAAAACAAACAGCATGATTTATATTTATTGTTTGTATTCTCTTCTGAAAACTGAGTGTGTTATGTGTCCACATGCTCCAGTACCTAAAAGTGACCTTTGACCCTGACACCGGCCTCTTGAGCAGCCTCAGCAACCTGGAGACCAAACAGACCATCCAACTGACACAGAACTTCTACTGGTGAGTGTCTCTGATAGAAGCACACACACCTGAATACAATGAGCCGCTTCATGTTTGAACCCTTTAGATGAAAGAGGACTTCCCTGTTGTTTGACACATGCTTTTTATGTGTGTGTTTGTGTGTGTTGTATGTTCCAGGTACAACGCCAGTGACGGTAACAACTTAATGAGTATCCAGCCTTCAGGTGCCTACATATTCAGACCCAACTCCTCCACACCTTTCATCATCAGCAAGACAGCCGTAACGGAGAGCATTCAGGTAGACGGCGAGCAGCATCACAGCTACGTTCAGCTTTATCTTATGACGCTGTCTCATTTATATTACTATATTTAGTCTAAATCAAAATGTTAGATTTAATTAAAAAGGGACATTTAATTGAATTGAGTTTGTAGGGTTTTTTTAAACATCTGTGTATTATATTTATTTGTATTGATAGAAGAGAGTCAGCTGATAGATCACATGATTCCTATCTATGCAACCAATTGGCAAATCTCATTCAGGGCGCCCTATTTAAACTGCTCTGGCCTGCCTACTGTTGCTGCTTCCTCTGCAAGCTGCTTTGCAACCTGCCTCCACCCCAGCTCCTCCTTTTCATGTTGTGTCTGACTGTTGAGTGTCATTTCTGTTTGTCATGATGCTGCTCTGTTTTGTTCCCGGGGGGTCTTTGCTGTTGCTCTCCCTGCCTTGGCTTTCCATGTAGGCACATGGAAGGGCAGAGAGGTGCGCTCTCTGCCTTAAGGCTTTTTGCGTAAGCGTGTGGAAGGGCAGAGAGGTGTGCTCTCTCTGCCTTAAGGTTTTTTGCCTAAGTGTGTGGAAGGGCAGAGAAGTGTGCTCTCTCTGCCTTAAGGCTTTTTGCTTAAGCGTGTGGAAGGGCAGAGAGGTGTGCTCTCTCTGCCTTAAGGCTTTTTGCATAAGCGTGTGGAAGGGCAGAGAGGTGTGCTCTCTCTGCCTTAAGGCTTTTTGCATAAGCGTGTGGAAGGGCAGAGAGGTGTGCTCTCTCTGCCTTAAGGCTTTTTGTGTAAGCATGTGGAAGGGCAGTGAGGTGTGCTCTCTCCACCCTATGCTTTCCATGTAGGCACGTGGAAGAGGCTTTCTGTGTAGGCCCGAAGTCAGGCAGAGAGGCCCCAGAACAGAGCCATACCGCCAAATATAATACTGCAAATGGAAATAAAGTTTTCTTTGACTAAAGTGCTCCTGACTGAAATGTAATATTCATGTATATTTGTATCCACCTCCCCTCCCTTCCCTCCAGACCCCCGTGGTGCAGGAGGTGAGGCAGTGGTTTGGTCCTTGGGTGTCTCAGGTGGTTCGTCTCTACAGCGACAGCAGAGCTCTGGAGCTGGAGTGGACCGTTGGGCCGCTGCCTATTGAGTGAGTTTATGTTTATCACATACACAGTTAAGTGATCTGTCTATATGCTGGCATATGTGTAAAGTGGAAGATGCAATATGTAAATGTTTTAAAGGCTGCATTTTTGGGATTTTGACTCTTTTATTTTTGACTTTAATTATTATAACTTCAAGCAAAACATTGCTTAATTCCTCACTCACTCTCTTTATCCATTAGTGATGACCTGGGGAAGGAAGTGATCACTCGTCTGGACACAAGCATCAAAACCTCTGAATATTTCTACACCGATTCCAACGGCAGAGAGGTGCTGCAGAGAAAGTAAGCCAAGGAAATGTTTAAAAAATGTTGAAAATACATTGTCATGAACGTAAAGAGAAAGCTCAGATTTTTTTAAATGGGTGTGTATTTGGTACTTATCCATAGTCAGTGTATTACCTAAAGTAGATGGCGGTCGGCACGCCTCCCGGTTTAAAGAAGCAGGCAGGAGTTTCGATACAGAAGTAATGTACAGCTGTGGACTGGAGCAGCAGCAGATGGTATTTTAGCCACCCTAAAAAAAGAGACTGTAGGAAACTATAAAACTGTGCTAGAATAAAAAAATCTAACAAGATTGACATATTTGGATTTTAATGAAAAACAAAAACAGTACTGTTGAGTGACAGCATGTAAAGAAGCTCTGATATGTGTTTATTGTTTTGTCCTGAAGGAAAGATTTCAGACCCACCTGGAAACTCAGACAGTCGGAGCCCATTGCTGGAAACTACTACCCCATCAACTCCCGCGCTTTCATCAAGGTGTGTGTGTGTGTGTGTGTGTGTGAGTTTGTGTCTGAAATAATCCACCTCTTACCAAGCAAACAGACCAGATGAAAATTTGACAATGAGCAGTTGTTCCCAATTTTTTCCTTAGGGGACTCCGCGTCATGGCAGATTTTACGGCTATTTCATATTATTTTCAGTGCATAACAGCAGAGAACAACTGATAAACTGTACAATAACTGCAGGAAGTTTGTGTAAAACGAGTGATTTGGATGAATTTTGAGTGAATATTACATCAGAGGTGAGTTTTCCTGATATTCTTAGTAACTTTTTCCTCAGATTCTCTGTCCGTATTATTTATATTTATATTTAAAATTTTGAACAATCAGACATACTTAGTAGGCCTCTTGTTTGACAAATTCATTGTTTTCTTTTGCCTGACTCTTGACCATTGTTCTGTTTGTTCTTAGGTTAATTTAACAGCGTACTTTTCTAATGCAGGATGAGGCTGTTTAGCAAAGAGTAAAGGCTCTATGAATATATCTTGTGTTCAGGTCTTCACCAGGCCCTTATCCTTAGAGAAGTTTATATTTTAATAATAATCTAAATTTTCATTTTTTTATTTTTTTTAACCCTCTTAAAATTAAGAAGGCGTCACAACGCCCCCTGTAAAGCAGGGTTGGGACCCCAAGGTTGGTTTGAAACCAGGTCTTTATAGATTGTCTGAAGTACATTTTGCACTTTATTTCTGGATGTTTGAGGTTTTCTAATGAAAGATTGTTTGCCTTACTCCTCACCGTACTAATTTTTGATGTGTGTGTTTTCAGGATGAGGACGACCAACTCACTGTGGTGACAGATCGCTCCCAAGGAGGAGGCAGCATCCACAACGGCTCTCTGGAAATCATGGTAAGACACACACACACACCTTTCAGTTCTGCTTCACACTGTAGGCTAATCCTTTTCAGGTAGTTCATCCAACACACACTCACTCTGATACACATAAACAAACACACCGTCTCCCCCTCCTCCCCTTCAGCTCCACCGCCGGCTGCTGTACGATGATGTTCGGGGTGTTGCCGAGCCTCTCAATGAGTCCTCTGCAATCTTCCCAGAGGGCCTGGTGGTCCGAGGCCGCCTCCTGCTCTCCCTCGACCGCCCACCCAGTGCGGCTGATGCACACCGCCCTCTGGCCCAGGAGGTGGTACTGCAGCCACTGCTGACGTTCACCGATGGAGATCTGCACCCAAACACTCAACTGGAGGTGAGTGAAGAGGAGTGGTGCAATAAACTGACTGTGTAGCTGCAATACAGATCACCAGGCAACCATGTCGGGTGCCATCTCTGAGGTCATGAGAAGAATTTGCCATATGCAAAAAGGTGTTTGTCTTCACTGGTCAAATCATTTAATATTAAGGAGTAATAATCATGTAAACTCTGATAGATAGATTTGTGTTTTGCTTTTTTATACCCGTGTGACACAAATCGTGTCAACAAGAGCTTGTGACATAAATAAAATGCTAAAAATAGAGCAATTTCCACCGCAGGTCAGTCTACTACCTATTTGGGTCATTGTGTATGTGTTCCAAATCTGTCCTGTTTTGAGCATGTTTGCATTTTCAGACACTGTTTTCATTTCACAAAATCTCAGGAGAGCAGGCTGAGCTGTTGTTGTTCTAAGCTCTCGTTGTACTGACATGTTTTCAGAGCTCATGATTAACAGTGACACGTAGTGTTAACGTCTCAGTAGTAATTAGAGAGACATTATGTCCTGTAATTCATGCAGCATTCCTCAAACAGATCAATCAAAAAACACGTCAGAGCAACTTTTAAATGTTTTATTTAGACAAATGATGTGAATGGGCCATCTGGCTGCAGTTACAGCCTTTCTCTGTCTGTGTGTCTGTCTGTAGTTCTCTGGGCTGCAGGCTGCACTGCCCCCTGCTGTCCACCTGCTCACACTGACACAATGGGACGAAGACTTGGTGCTGCTGAGACTGGAGCATCAGTTCCAGAGCTGGGAGAGCAAAGTCAACTCAGAGCCTGTCACTGTCAACCTGCAGGTCAGTCAGTCAAATAACATCTCATACTTAAATACATTTATGATAAACAAATGCTGAAATGATTAGATCATGATTGTGGACTATGACTGTAGATTATAATACATATCATTACTGGTTTACTATAACTGCTGATTCTATCTCCCTGTCTTGCTTTGTGTCCGTGTAGAAGCTGTTTTCCACTCTGGAGGTGCTGGGCATGTCTGAATTGAACCTGTCAGCCAATCAGTGGAAAGATGAGATGACACGTTTTCAGTGGACACCACAGACAGGTACAGGACACCTTTTATTAACTTTGCCACAGTGGCTCTAAACAGGCTGAAAGTAAATCTGGGCTGGAGGAACAAATAATGAGTGCAGATCATCCCAGATTCAAAGCTTCCAGCTGAAATGTAGAACACCACTGGAACAGAGTTGGGTATCAGTCATCTTTTTTTTGTACCAACAGAAATGCATCCATAGCACCAAGAATCCAAAAGCGTAAAGTCCTCAAAGATGATTCATAATCTTGTTTATTTTTTTATTAGTAAGTTCCTGATTTAAATCTAGATTTTGCTTTTGATGTTTGAGCCATTTCAAGTCATGATTTTTTTGTTGAGTTTGTTTGAACACTATAAATCAATCATTACCAATCTGTCTGACGTTGAATAAGGATGATGGTATACGACATAATTTCTCTCATTTTAATCATACGTGGCCCACTCCACCAGGTTACATTTTGAGCTTACATTTAACTGCGTAAAACTGTGCCCCCCTCACAAGTGTCTCTCAGGTTAGGAATGACAAGTTGTTTTTCATGTGCAGCCCTCAATCATATGCTGGTTTCCTAAATTGGCACTCAGTCATAAAACTCAGAGAACCCCTGCCATAGTATTTCATTTTTTTTTTTAAAAAGAATTATAGTATAACATGTCATGGTAAAGTATGACATTAAGGTAAATCTTAAAAATTGAAAGCATAGTACAGCATGAAAATGTCGTAGAAAAATTCACATTATAGTATGTCGTAAAAAAAAAAGTCATACTTTAGTATGTCAAACAAGTCATAGTATGCTGTGTCATAAAAAGTCACAATTTAGTATATCAAAAAGGATCATAGTATAGTGTTACAAAAACAGGTAATAAAAGTGGTGTAATATGACAAAAAAAGGTTATAGTATAGTAGGCTATGTAAGAAAAAATCATATTATAATATAACAAACTAAGTTCATGGTATAGTGTGTCAAAAAAGGTCACAGTATAGTATGTCGTCCAAATTCCTGAAAAAATGTCATAGTATAGTATGTCATCCAAATTCATGAAAAAGTATAGCATGTCGTCAAAAATCATGAAAAAACCTCATAGTATAGTATGTCATCCAAATTCATGGAAAAAAAGTCATAGTATAATATGTCGTCCAAATTCATGAAAAAAATTTCGTAGTATATGTCATCCAAATTCATGAAAAAAATTTGTACTAGTATGTCGACCAAATTCATGAAAACATTTCATAGTATAGTATGTCGTCAAAAATCATGAAAAAATTTCATAGTATACTATGTCGTCCAAATTCATGAAAAAATTTCATAGTATAGTACGTCATCCAAAATTATGAAAAAACCTCATAGTATAGTATGTCGTCAAAAATCATGAAAAAATTTCATAGTATAGTATGTCGTCCAAATTCATGAAAAAATTTTGTAGTATATAGTATGTCGTCCAAATTCATGAAGAACAGTCATAGTATAGTATGTCGTCCAAATTTATGAAAAACAGTCATATTATAGTATGTCGTCCAAAATCATGATAAAAAGTCATAGTATAGCATGTCGTCCAAAATCATAAAAAAATGTCATAGTATAGTATGTCGTCCAAATTCAGGAAAAAAAGTCATAGTATAGTATGTCGTCCAAAATCATAAAAAAATGTCATAGTATAGTATGTCGTCCAAATTCAGGAAAAAATTTCATAGTATAGTATGTCGTCCAAAATTATGAAAAAAAACTCATAGTATACTATGTCGTCCAAAATTATGAAAAAAGTCATAGTATCATATGTCGTCCAAATTCATGAAAAAAAGTCATAGTATAGTATGTCGTCCAAATTCATGAAAAAAAGTCACAGTATAGTATGTCGTCCAAAATCAACAAAAAAAAAGTCACAGTATAGTATGTCGTCCAAAATCAAGAAAAAAAGTCATAGTATAGTATGTCGTCCAAAATCAAGAAAAAAAGTCATAGTATAGTATGTCGTCCAAATTCATGAAAAAATTTCGTAGTATATTGTATGTTGTACAAATTCGTGAAAAAAAACTCACAGTATAGTATGTTGTCAAAAATTATGAAAAAAACTCATAGTATAGTATTGTCATCCAAATTCAGGAAAAAAACTCATAGTCTAGTACGTCGTCCAAAATTATGAAAAAAACTCAGTATAGTATGTCGTCCAAAATTATGAAAAAAAAGTCATAGTATAGTATGTCGTCCAAATTCATGAAAAAAAGTCACAGAATAGTATGTCGTCCAAATTCAGGAAAAAAAGTCATAGTATCGCATGTCATCGAAAAGCATGAAAAACCTCATAGTATAGTATGTCGTCCAAAATCAAGAAAAAAGTCATAGTATAGCATGTCGTCCAAATACATGAAAAAAGTCATAGTATAGTATGTTGTCCAAATACATGAAAAAAGTCATAGTATAGTATGTCGTCCAAATTCATAAAAAAAAGTCATAGTGTAGTATGTCGTCCAAATTCATGAAAAAATGTCATAGTATAGTATGTCGTCCAGATTAATGAAAAAAGGTCATAATACAGTATGTCAAAAGTCACATTTTTTTCATAAAGAAAAACAGTCATGTGGTAAGGTAATACTTTATTAGTCCCACATTGAGGATATTTGCATCATGACAGCAGCAAAGGGGATAGTGCAATCAGCCAGTATCAGTTTAAAAAAGACATGAGAAGTATGCATCAGTGAAAAACATACATTAGTGTAATAAGTAAACAGTAAAAAAAAAACACCTTTATTCAATTGACAGGCTGATGAATGCTGGACGTATAGGTATAGCACAATTTAGCATATACTCATTTTGCACAGTTGGTATATACTGATATTGAACATGGGACAATTGATGGTCAATACTAAGTTTTTGTATATGTGGTCCGCTGGGAGCAGTGTTGTTTATAAAGTCTGAAAGCAGCAGGATGGACCTGCGGTATCTCTCCTTCACACACTGAGGTTGAAGCAGCCTTCCACTGAAGGAGCTGCCCAGTGCTGTCAGTGTCCTGCATGGGGTGGGACATATTCTCTGGAAGGGATAATAGCTTGGCTGTCATTCTCCTTTGTCTCACCACCTCCACCGCGTCATGAAGCATCCCAGGACAGAGTTGATCTTCTTAAATAGTCTGTTGAATCTCTTCCCATCAGCTGTTCAGATGCTGCTGCCCCAGCATGCTGTTCTGTAGAAGATGGCTGATGCCACCAGAGTCAAAAAACGTCCTCAGGATTTCCCCCTGTACTCCCGAGGACGTAGGATAGTATGTCAAAAAAGTCATAGTGTAGTATGTCTTCCAAAAATGATGAAAAAACACCATAGTATGTACAAAAAAATCATAGTATGTAAAAAAAAAAAAAAAAAAAAAAAGTCAGTATAGTGTATCGTCCAGAAATATGAAAAAACATCATAGTATGTACAAAAAATCATAGTATGTAAAAAAAAAAAAAAAAAAAAAAAAAAAAGTCAGTATAGTGTGTCATCCAGAAATAGGAAAAAACATCATAGTATGGTATTTTGGTCAAAGATCTCGAAAAAACATCTCAGTAAAGTATGTCTTCAAAAATTACAAAAAAAACCCCATCATAATATAGTATGTCCTCCAAAATTATGAAAAAAACTTCATAGTATAGCATGTCATCAAAAATTCTGAAAAAAAGTCATAGTACAGTATGTCGTCAAAAATTCTGAAAAAACAATCATGAATAAAGTCATAGTATAGCATGTCGTCAAAAATTCTGAAAAAAAGTCATAGTATAGTATGTTGTCAAAAATTCTGAAAAAAGTCATAGTATAGCATGTCGTCCAAAATTCTGAAAAAAAGTCATAGTATAGTATAGTATGTCGTCAAAAATTCTGAAAAAAGTCATAGTATAGCATGTCGTCAAAAATTCTGAAAAAAAGTCATAGTATAGTATGTTGTCAAAAATTCTGAAAAAAGTCATAGTATAGCATGTCGTCCAAAATTCTGAAAAAAAGTCATAGTATAGTATGTCGTCAAAAATTCTGAAAAAAGTCATAGTATAGTATGTCGTCAAAAATTCTGAAAAAAAGTCATAGTATAGCATGTCGTCAGATTCTGAAAAAGTCATAGTATAGCATGTCGTCAGATTCTGAAAAAAAGTCATAGTATAGCATGTCGTCAAATTCTGAAAAAAAGTCATAGTATAGTATGTCATCCAAAATTCTGAAAAAAAGTCATAGTATAGTATGTCGTCCAAAATTCTGAAAAAAGTCATAGTATAGTAGGTCGTCCAAAATTCTGAAAAAAAGTCATAGCATAGTATGTCGTCAAAAATTCTGAAAAAAGTCATAGCATAGTATGTCGTCAAAAATTCTGAAAAAAAGTCATAGTATAGCATGTCGTCAGATTCTGAAAAAGTCATAGTATAGCATGTCGTCAGATTCTGAAAAAAAGTCATAGTATAGCATGTCGTCAAATTCTGAAAAAAAGTCATAGTATAGTATGTCATCCAAAATTCTGAAAAAAAGTCATAGTATAGTATGTCGTCCAAAATTCTGAAAAAAGTCATAGTATAGTATGTCGTCCAAAATTCTGAAAAAAGTCAGTATAGCATGTCGTCAAAAATTCTGAAAAAAAAGTCATAGTATAGTATGTCGTCAAAAATTCTGAAAAAAGTCATAGTATAGTATGTCGTCAGAAATTATGAAAAAACAATCATGAAAAAAGTCATAGTATAGTATGTCGTCCAAAATTCTGAAAAAAAGTCATAGTATAGTATGTCATCCAAAATTCTGAAAAAAAGTCATAGTATAGTATGTCGTCCAAAATTCTGAAAAAAGTCATAGTATAGTATGTCGTCCAAAATTCTGAAAAAAGTCAGTATAGCATGTCGTCAAAAATTCTGAAAAAAAAGTCATAGTATAGTATGTCGTCAAAAATTCTGAAAAAAGTCATAGTATAGTATGTCGTCAGAAATTATGAAAAAACAATCATGAAAAAAGTCACAGTATAGTATGTCGTCCAAAATTCTGAAAAAAAGTCATAGCATAGTATGTCGTCCAAAATTCTGAAAAAAAGTCTTAGTATAGTATGTCATCAAAAATTCAGAAAAAAAGTCATAGTATAGTATGTCATCAAAAATCGTGAAAAAAAAGTCAGAATAGTATGTAAAAAATTGTTCATAATATGTCTAAAAAGTCATAGTGAACTTTACAGGCAGAGATCAATTTAGCGCCTGTCAGTAACAGAACAAGTTCCAACCCTGACCATTGACCTCCAGTATGAAAAGGGAAGAGACCAATTCAATTTCAATTTCAATTCAATTTTATTTATAAAGCCCAATATCACAAATCACAATTTGCCTCACAGGGCTTTACAGCATACGACATCCCTCTGTCCTTAAGACCCTCACAGCGGATAAGGAAAAACTCCCCAAAAAAAACCCCTTTAACGGGGAAAAAAAAACGGTAGAAACCTCAGGAAGAGCAACTGAGGAGGGATCCCTCTTCCAGGACGGACAGACGTGCAATAGATGTCGTACAGAACAGATCAGCATAATAAATTAACAGATGAACCTGTACTGGAACTGCAGCTGACTCTCACCAAAATGAACACCAGGCAGCCAAATGTTGGTGAATCTTTCTCATTTGTCAGCTCTCTGGCAGGAAGCTGCTGCTGGTTAGCTGCCAGTCACTGATGGACCACTTGGCTGATGGTTGAGGGCTGTGTTCAGTGTGAGCAGTAGATTGAGGAGAGGAGGGTGAATACAGAAATCCACTGACGCTTTTTAATTCTACGAGGGTGGTAATCACTGCTCCATTACAGCCATCTTAACTATAAAGACTATTTCCCTGCAGGGACCAATCAAGCAGGCAGTGTAATATAATGAGTCATAAATGTATTGTTATGGTTCACAGCTTTAATAGCAAACTGCGGGGTGTTTTAGTGGCTCAGCAAGACTCATTTTGGAAGAGGTAGAATTAATTTGTTTTACTTTGCTGTTGCTGTTTGTAAGGTACGACGCATTTGTAGAAATTATGTCTGTTTTCTGTTCATTTTTACAAGCTGCATTTATTTTTCAGGAGAGAAGCCCCTGCTGAAGACGTTCCATGACCCCTCTGGATGGGAGGTGACCTTGAAGCCAATGGAGATCCGAACCTTCCTCCTCAGGGTCAGCCTCAGTTAGCCAATCACACGCCTTGGTTCGCAGACATTTTGGCGACACAATTTTTAATCTAAGTTCCTGTGGCCTCTCGCTTGGGTTTGATTCCAGCAAGCGAGGACATCTCTATACCAATTTGAAAACATATGAATGTTTAAGAAGGAAGTCAAAGGGCTTCTGTTTACAAAGAACGAGAGGCTGTTCGCACACGGATTGAATTTGGTGTGAACGCAGCGATACGTAACGCTGCCCACATTACTAAATCAACCCTGTGGCCACACATGCCTCGGCTGGGATTCCAGAAACATGTCGAGATGCGGTTTGTTTTACATTTACAGAAAAATAACCCGGATCTAAAGATGTTTTTGGAAACCCAGCTGTGATTTTGAATAGCTGTGAACGTTGAAAGCAAGTCTCTTCCTCACGGCCGTCCAAACATGATTATTTACCACTTACTGACACTGAATGAACGAACATGTTCCTCCTTCGAGACATACGCAGTATGTACAGAATTTGCTTAAGCTGCCTTTGGTACTACAGACACATCAACAGCACCAAATCCTTCTCAAAACTGACCATGGAACATTTTTAGCCCCAAAACTGACTTTTTACCATATTTTTTAGAATTTTTAGCAGATCACAAATCCTTAGAGATTTACTGTCTCCAACAGAACTGGTGCCAACTTGTACCGACTGCCTGATGTGTGCAATTACCTTTGTATTTCTGCCAATGTCTGTATATAGTTTGAACATGATTTTATACTGATTGAGCAGCTGATAATAAAATCTTTTATTCTTGCTTTGTGTTCAACTGTACATCAGTGTTACAGCTACATATCCAAAAACATACTGATGGCCATTTTCTCTTCAAACACGCTTTTAAATTCAACTAAAGTTACGATTTTTGAAGTCCTCCATCACTGGTACCTGCAATGATTGGGCCGCTTGGAAAAATTTCAAACCAGTTTGATTTTAAGCCAAACACTGGACTGGTATACTGAATTGTACCACCAGGTGTCGCACATGACTTATCGATATCTCTTGATTGGAATATAATGAGGCTCCGCTCTGTTGCTGCCTCCACTGTTAGCTTTATGGTGGAACAATGATGCCCCCTCCCCATTAAGTATCTGTATGTTTTAACCCTTTCAAACCTGAGCTAACTGGTTCAGTTTATTTCAAAAACACAGGAAGAAGGCAACGAAAGTAGAAATTACCCAAAAATGTGCAAGAAATTAGTAAAGAAAAAATCAAAACAGGAAAATTAGTAAAAAAAAATACAAAAAAGATGAAATGACCTAAAAAAAAAAGTGCTTAAAAATGACAATTATGTACCATAATTTTAAATATGTAATAATAATTATTTTAAATATTTTTCCCTAACTTTATTTTATTTTATTTTTATTTTTTTTAATAATTTTCTAAATCTATTATTTTTTTGCAGTTGGTGGACATTTCTTACCAAGTTGCTAATTGCCTTTTTCCCCATGTTTTTGCTAAAAGATGTTGTAGCGTCAGGACAGGAATACTTTTACATATTTTAAGAACTGCTTCCAGAACTGTTAAAAGTTTACTACTGCCACTTCAAGTTAAATGCACGCTGTGGAAAAGTAAGCCTGTGTACGCTACCAATTCTTAAATGTGTGTATTTCAGACATTAAAAATTTAATGAGACAGCGCACCCTGCTGACACTAACACACACACTGTCACACTAACACCCCATGGTGGTTAAAAACTAAAGACTGACACTCACCCAAACCACCTGTTGAAAGTCTACCTGAAGAACAACAGAGGAAAACATTTAAAGTCAGCGTGAGGATTTTATTGGACTGAAATAGTCAACTAACAAAAGCTTCTGAAACAAAAAAAAAACTCTGGCATAAACTGAATAATGGACATGTCCTGCATATTAACAGTCTTTTAATCCCATGGAAAGTCCCCGGGGATAGCTCCTATCCAAATACAATCTGATTGCAGTGCATCATACTTACTTCACCCAGGCTGCACCGGGCCATTCATACTCCAAAAATAAAATTATTTAAAAAGAACACAACTAACGTAAGAGACAGAAATCACTCCATTTTCTCTTCCTTTGTCTGCTCCATGTTGTGGGAGTAGCAGCATTTGTCTCCATGTGTGCATGTTCCCTGAAAGAAAAGACAGCAATAAAAACATAAATAACACTCAGAGAGCCTGATGTTAAATTACAGTCTGTAAAATAGCCAAAGGTACATTCTGGCTGCGGTGGATGAAGGCACTCCGCTTCTCTGGCTGAAAACCAACGGTGAGTGGCGACCCGCCAAAAGCAGCTGATAGAGATGACTAATTCACCAGCATGTGTCTGCGGTTTCATTTCCCACCCAGGACATGAGGACTTTATATGTGTAATTAGTATTTAAGCAACCGTCTCTATCATGAATTCTGTGAGACTTCTGGTGCCAACATTTCCATAAAGAACATAATGTCCTGAAATGATCCAAGGCTGCAGTGCTGTTACTGGGCTCTAATTTAAAATGCTAAACATGCTGCAAAAGTCCTGATGAATAAAAACAGTCCCTGTATCACAAGAAGCTCAATTTAAAAACAACATTTCTGACTGAACCATAAATGGGTACAACATAAAGAGGGATACCAGGAACCTTTTTCAAAGTTACATCTCGCCCTGTAGAATGAGAGACAGCAGACTGAATGTAAATTTTAATGCTTACTATAAAAGTGCACAGACACCTATGGTAAAAATAAAACAGTATTTAGCGGATGTTAGATGTTATCACTCAAAGCTGCGATAATCTTTCTTTCCTCACTTGGGTAAAGAACTCCACAACAAGCTGATGTTGCACACATGATCTACATACTTTAGAAAGTTATTATACCTAACGTCTTAGCAAACTATTTTGTTCTGAAAATGTTGCCGTGCAACCTCGTTCTGCGGACAATAAACCAGGTGCAGACGTTACTTCTATGAAATACAGTGAGTGCTTGACGGAGCAGTGAGTGACAACAACCCCGCCCACAGTTAAGAGTACAGTATGCGGTGGAAGCGCTACACGGAACTACGGTCTAGGTACCTTGTCTCAAGGGGTACTTAAGGTTCCAAAGGTACCATATTGCAAGTGACCACCAAAATCTAATCAGTTCTTCCTCGAGTCCAAGGCCTTCTAAAAATATCACATTCACGAGAATGAGACAGACAAGGTCACAGTGACCTTGACCTTTGCTCTATGACTACCAAAAACATATCAGTTCATCATTAAGTCCATGTGGCCATTTGTGCCAAATGTGAGGAAATTCCCTGAAGCTGTTCTTGAGATATCGCGTTCACGAGAATAAGATGGATGGATGCAAGGTCACAGTGACCTTAGTCTCGCTCACCAGACCTTTCTCAAGAAAAGAAAGGTCTGGCTGGGCCGACTCTCACTTTAAGACTGGAGAAAAAAACGTCCCGGCTTTTTTTATTTTTTTCAACCAATCACAATCATTCTGGGCGGTGCCACAGCAACAGTGCGCTTGCAAAAATATTGCCGGGGGGAAACAGGTTTTGGTGTAACACGCCCACAAAAATATCGCCTACAGGACGCGAACCATGGCAGAAAAATGGCTACATCCCCGCAAGACCAAACACTGCAAAAGTTAGTAAAGGACGTGTTGAAAACTGCAGCTGGAGGTGGTAGGGCGGGACTTCAGCGGGTGGCTCGTTCCGCCCATTGAGAGGCTGATCTATACAGCAAACTTCCGCCCACTCAGACTACAGTGACCTTGACCTTTCACCTATGACTACCAAAAACTAATCAGTTTATCTTTGAGTCCAAGTGGAAATCTGTGCCATGTTCACAAGGATGGGACGCACGTACGTATGAACCTGCAACCTGAAAACACAATGCTTGCAGCCGGGGCTGTCAGCGACACAGAGGCATAAAAGCAGTGCTGATTCAACCTTCAGCCAATTCAGGAAAGCAGCTCTGAACAGTGTTTCACAATGGCATTTTCTTTTTCTTCCTGGAATGGAAGTGAGGACTTCTGAATAATTCATTCATCATTAATGAACTTCAGTGTCATTAGACAGTTTTATCTTGCAGCACAGAAGTGATGGGATCATTTCAGGTATAAAGTCAAATCGTTCTCATGTCTTCCACTGCTGTTCCAGGAAAGAAATAACTCAGGTTGGACTTTTCCTGGAAAAAACAGCTATTCTACAAATTAAAAACTACTGGGTTGTTATTTCTAAGAACACAGCCTTTGTTACACAGGAAGAAATGTCTATCGTGTTGAGCATGAGCAGCCATGAATTAACAAAGAGTTCCACCTACAGAAGCTTCATCAGCAGAAAACCAAAGGCATTAAAACATCAGACGCCTCCCACTCTGACTGTCAGTCTGTGCTTGGGGACTGCAACTGTGGGACATGTTAGGATCCTACACGTCCTGTTTATAAGAGGCTGAAGATATTTTTTCAGTCCAAACTGGTTTACAAAAAATGTGATTTGATCTGCGCAGCTGCCTGTAGGTGAACTGACCTGTCTGAACTTCTTGCAGGGGAAGTTTTTTAGCTCAGAAGAGTCTGTGATTTGGTTCTTTCTCTTGTTCTGGCACTTCTTTCTTTTGTCCTGCAGGTCAGTGGAGATACCGCCACTGGAGGGGAGAGAGGAGAGAACGAAAGGTTAGAAATGGATGGAGGAAGGAAGGAGGGAGAAAATGCACAAAGACAAATAAGATGAAGGTGGAAAGGAGAAAAAGGCGAGAGGAATGAGGAGATGGAGCACACAGTTTCATTCCCTAAAAAACTACCTGTAGTTTAAGTGAGTACTTCAGGGTAGGGGTGGGCGATATGGCCCTAAAATAATATCACGATATTTCAGGGTATTTTTGCGATAACAATATTGTTGAAGGTATGACATATTAGTAAAAAAAATATTTTATTATTAATTTAAAAAAACAGATTTGCAACAAAATAAGTGATATAGTTTTACAGTTTGCTTTTAGATATTCAGTAAAATTAATTTCTTAAGTTTGTGAACAACAACAGTAACTCAGAATGAGATTCAGATTCTGTATACAATATTAATAGTTCAACAAGATAAAATCTACCACTAATTACACATTTAAACAGCTCCCAAATACAAAAAACCTGTGACAGGCTGTTATGATACCACAACTATCACACATTGACATATATGGAGATCTTTGTCGAGCGGCAAGCGGCACGTAGGTTTACATTTCCAAAGGGTTATGACAAAATCACTTGATGACACCGACTCCTGTGTGCGCACAGCGAGAGGAGGGGAAGAGACGCTGTGCTGCTGCCAGAGGAGCCGCTGAATGAGTTCCCTCTGAGCGGTAAGTCACTAAAAGAGTCTGAGAAGTCCGGGGCTGTTCATAAAACATTCAGGACGCCACAGTTTATTCCACACTACTGAAGCTGCTCCTCTTTTTGGAACCACCGCGGCGTCTGTAATAATTTCTCTTTCAGCCATGCTTGTTGTTGCCATGGGTAACAGTATGACGTCAATATGTCAACAAGTCGAAATATCGCAAGTATCACAATATGAATTATCGTGAATAAGATGATATGACACAACTCTACGTCAGGGTGTTCACAAGTCCACAAAAAAGGCTTTTTTCAGATTAAGTATTTGAAAATTAAGAAATACATTTTCCTCTCCACTTTCAGGTCGACATCTAAAAATGTGATGATGTGGTGCAAAATTTTTAATGATATATAGCTGTTTTATGCCAATGTTTAGTGCTAATTATTAATAATTTTCAGACTAATTATGTTTACGAATCGGGGCTTGTAATTAGGAGACATTTCTAGAATTACAGCTGAAGTCCTGTTTTAACACGTTAAAAAATGGTGTCTTATCCATGATCATCCTCAAAGCTATGGCTGCTTGTTGTGTGTTAATCTGTCAGCGTGTGTGTGTCCTGGGAGTATGGAGGGTGTGTTAGTTACCCAGCTTTGGCTCGAGCTTTGGGTCCCCAGAAGGCCTGCGGATTCTCCTGGAACCGGGTCAGGTGGCGTTTTCGGGACTGAGGGTTGGCGTCCTCCCTCACGGTGAAACACGCTTCTGAGCTGCTCACCCACACACACACACACACACACACACACACGCACACACACAGACAAACCAGCACAAACATGTTAAGTAATAGCACTTTAAGGTCACACACACAATGTGTTTCTGTGAGAACGCTGAATGTAAATAAACAGTTTTTTTTACAAAGGAAATTCCACAGATAACATTAAGAGGAAGCGGCTATATTAACATCACAGGTTAGTCTTTGCATTATACGTCCTAAACACAAAAGCATAAACTCAGGAAGTATGACTGAAGGGTCAGTGATTAACTGGCTGGACTTCAAAGTCTAGGACGTGGTCTCACCTGGGCTCAGTGGAGAGGATCTTGAAGGCGGGGCTTGTCTCTGACAGCTTCTCCCTCTTCACAGGATTGGCCTTCTCCTGCGGCAGACGACCAATCAAACATACACGTATAAGTAAAAATGATGCTTAGTGTGATTCAGGAGACTAGTTCATATAGATGGAATTAACTCTGGCCGCAGCAAATACCAGACTAATGGGTTCAGACTTATTGAAAAAAATCTTCAGTAGCTGTTGTTTTGGGTAAAATCAGTAATGTTTACCCAGCACCGCATGATGTCCCAGAGGGCCGCAGGAGGAGCGTCTGTCTTGATGGCATTCTTACAGGCGTGAGAGAGAGAAACCCTGTGACCAGCGTGAAGGAGAGCAGACCTGCAGAGAGACAGATGTAGAATCAGACGAACCAGTGAGCAGCTAAACATGTGACAGTATATGCTGAAAGGTGAAGGTACAACAGCAGATGTCATCATTTTATCCTATGAGACATTTGGGTGAAATTTTGTGATAGTTAACAAATTAATTATTGATATATGTACAAAAACATGGTTTGAGAGGTCACTGTGACCTTTGACGACCAAATTCTAGTTCCTTCTTAAGTCCAAGTGCATGTTTGTACCAAGATTGAGGAAATTCCCTCAAGACGGAAAACAGTGGATTGCCCTCTCTGGATTGGGAGAGAATACTGTCTCAAACGAGGGAGTTCAAGTATCTCTGGGACTTGATCACAAGTGAGGGCAGAATGGAGCTTGAGATGGATCAGCGGTTTGGTCTATGGTGATGTGGGTGCTGTGCCGGACTGTCGGAAGGCGAAACTTTCGATTTACCGGTCCATCTACATCCCAACCCTCACCTACGGTCATGAGCTATGGGTAGTGACCGAAAGAATGAGATTGTGGATACAAACAGCTGAAATGAGTTTCCTCCGTGGGGTGTCTGGGCTCAGCCTTAGAGATAGGGTGAGGAGCTCGGACATCTGGAGTGAGCTCGGAGTAGAGCCGCTGCTCCTTCTCAAAAGGGGTCAGTTGAGGTGGTTCGGGCATCTGATCAGGATCCTCCTGGGCGCCTCCTGTTAGAGGTGTTCCAGGCACGTCCCACTGGTAGGAGGCCCCGGGGCAGACCCAGAACACACTGGAGGGATTACATATCTCATCTGGCCTTGGAACAGCTTGGGATCCCCCAGGAGGAGCTGGAAAGCGTTGCTGGGGAGAGAGACATCTGGGGTGCTTTGCTTGGCCTGCTGACCCCGCGACCCAGCTTTGGATAAGCGGATGAAAATGGATGGATGGATTCCCTCAAGGTATTCTTGAGATACCTCATTCATGAGAACGAGACGAAAGCAAGGTTGCAGTGACCTTGATCTTTGACCACCAAAATCTTATCAGTTCATCCATGAGTCCAAGTAGATGCTTGTGCCAAATTTGAAGAAATTCCCTCGAGGTACTCTTGAGATATCGCATAAACAAGAATTGGACGGACGAACAAACAGCCTCCAGCCACGGCTATCGGCATAAAAAGCACAATAGTTTGATGACAACACAGTATACTCATTTATTTGTGTGTGTGTGTGTGTGTGTGTGTTTACCTAAACTGGAGCAGGGATGGAGTATTGCAGTGTATCGTGCTGCTCAGATTGTCCACAGTGTAATAAAGAGGCACATCTTCCAACTCCTGAAACAAACAGCATATCAGAGGTGATATATGTTAGTCCTCGTAGTCAGGAAGACATATCAGACTTTTTTTAATGTATTTTTTTTTTTTTTTTTTTTATTACACAGGTTACAAGTTACCTGATGCAACTAACCGCACCCACATGACAATACTAAGAGATGAAAACATAATGAGAGCGTATATAAAAAGGGAAATCAATACCTCAGTCACCATGCTGAGCATGCCCTCAATGCGTTTAGACGTCCCAAAACGGGACGGGTTCCCAGACACAGAAGACAAAACCTTCTGGACAAATGCCAAGTCGTGGATAGGCTCCGCCCACAACGGACCACCCATCTGCAGAGAGGACAGACACAGGCGTCAGATGGTACAGTGTACGTGTTTGTACAGTAATAACTACCAACAAGCAGAGAGGTTTTCACACAGCTGACACCTGGTAATAAAGAGCATCATGTGTGAAAATACGAATATAAACAAGTTTCCCGAATGTGTTACTCTGTGTGAGTGTATGTGTCTCACCTGATGTCTCTGTCCACAGTGCTCACACTCTGGTCCAACTGGGGGTCCGGTGGCAGGAGAATATTTCATACTGAAATCACAGCAGATTTATCTTTATAACACACATGCTGCCAACCTGAAGCACACACAACCAAGAGATGTGTCACAGCTGTTACAACTAGAAGGGCCTGTCCCATTTTTACCCCTTCTTCCATTGTGCCCTCAAATGAGTGCCCTCATTTGCGAGATAACCCTTGATGAGGGAAGTGAGAAATATAAGGGAAGAGATCTTTCCCTAAGAAATGGGACACCACTTCATGTAAATCGGTGTGGCCGACGTGCAGGCATACGTCACGCGTAGTAGTGACGCAATGAAAATGCCGGCTCCAGCGCTTGTGTTGTGGTGTGTGCTGTTTATTCTTCTCCATCTGATGAATCAACGGAGAAGAAATGCTGAAAACAGGAGGCGCCTACGACGTCTTCTAGTTCTGATCGATTTTGTTCGGGTAAGTCGATTTGTTTAAATATTTTGACGCTGTGCTCAACCGAGTTGCTGATGGGTTTACACTAGTTCAACCATCTGTTGTTTGTATAGCCTACATTCCGATCGTACAGTAACAAATTGTTTTCCAAAACTTGCCGAATTTGCTGACTTCGCAAGGTGTTCTGGGAAATTTCATCTTTCACCTCATTGAAAGTGTGGGTCAGGGCTTCCTTGGAATCCAGGGCGGGATTTAAGTGTCGGAAACCACTTCCACTACCTCAATTCTGTTTTGGGACACCACTAGCCTAAATGTGAACGCGCACAACCAAGTGCAAGTGGGTATTTCTAGGGGAAGTGTGGGTGTTGGGATAGGCCCTAAGAGTCAAAAGCCACACTAGTGACTCTGCGAGACTGGAGCTAAATGTTCCGTCAGCATGCTACCAGGCTGATTTTTAGCAGGTGTAATGTTAACCATATTCAACATCTTAGTTCAGCTTGTTGACCTGGAGGTCATCCCTATGTCACCAAGGGCCTAGTCTAGCCTTGGTGAGAGATATCTTCGCGATTCAAATAACAACAACAACGAAGGGAGATGGACCTTTCAAATGCAGTTTGAATGGTAAAAATCCGTTAAGCTACTGCGGAGATATTGATGTAAAGACGACAAATTTGAGGGCGTAGATTTTACAGAGTAGAACATCAGAAAGCTATAAGCTGTAGGTGGGTGATTTCAACATATTGACCCAGGCTAACATAAACGGATCATCTGACAATGGGCAAAACATGTCCAATCAATCAAAAATGACGATTTATTGATACATGTCGATTCGTAATATTTAAACGGTTTTAATACTCATTTTGTGGCGTATCGATACACTAGGCCCGTTTCCACCGCAGGAACTTCGGGGTAATTTTAAAGGGCCGGGGCCGTTGGTGCGTATCTCCACCGCAGGAACCACCCCCGAAGAACAGAGTTCCGGAACTTTTACAGGGGCTAAACAAGTCCCTGCCTCGGAGTAGGTACTCAGAACGGCCCCGAAAAACTCCTGGCTGGGGATTGGGGATTACTTGGTGCTGATTGGATATACTCAAGGCGGGATGTGACGTCAACAGAAAGCGACAAAATAGCCAGCATTTTTAAAACTCAGCAGCTCTCGTCCATAGCTTCCACCGCCATGTAAACGAAGAGACACGCCAGAAACCCAGCAACCTCCTCAGCTCCTTCCATGTTGATAATCGTCTTTCTTATGTCTGCTTCTTACTTCTGCTTCTTCTTCTTCGTTGTTGTTCTTCTTTGTTTGTTTCTTTGCCGCGCAACGATTACGTCACATCCAGAGCCAGGTAACTTGACAGGAACCCTCTCCCTACTCTGCCGCACAGTGGAGACACGGGGGTTGAGAGGGCCGAGCAAGAGGACGTTCCTGTAAAGTTCCTGCCCCCCAAATAGTACCAGGAACTTCTTCAGTGGAAACGGGCCTACTGGTAAGTTTATTGCAGTTATCCTGCTGTTCTCTGCTCCTAACTAAGAAAAGCTGTCGATGTTATAGCCTTGTTGTATTTATCTCTTAATAAAAAGTTTACCTCGTGTGCCCTCATGGTATCGAAATCAACATTTTCCAAGATACGGTATAAAAGTTAGAAATTCCAGTATCATGACAACACTACCCGAGAACATAAAACACACTTAATGTTATAATATTAAGAAGATATTGAGCTGGGGAACAAATGACTTTGCTTAGACGTTTGCTACACACACCATCTATAGCTAAGGTTCTGGGGATGTAAATAGTTTTGAGTGTTTTTGATTAAATCCAAAATACTGAAGTAATTGAGATTTTGTCCTGATGATGGCGCTAGAGGAAAATTTACTGGATTACAAAGGTGATTACAATTCATCCTGAGGGCAACATGAATGTGTATATAAAATGGTAATCCATTCAATAGTTACTGAGACATTTGAATGTGCATCAAAGCAGTGGACCAGCAGACAGTCCCATCTCTACAGCGGAACTTTTACATTCAGCAGTGAACAGTATCCACAGCTGATTTCTATTTGGCCGGACAAGACGAAACTACAGCTTATCCATTCGTAATGAAGTTACTTCACTCTAGTCACACTTTGATTTACACTGCCTGTTTGACGGTGGAGCAAAACACAAGTTAAAGAAAGAAGCAGCCCTCACATTTTGATTCAGAGAAACAAGTCTCGATATATTTTCCTGTAACATTTTAGATGTGATGTCTCAACCATCTGCCAAAAGGCCAAGAGTGTGAAAGTTCTCATTTGAAGCAGAGGTGAGTCTGCTGACAGTTTTCATTTCGCATATGAAACAGCAGAAAGATTCAGTTGTACAGCGTCTTACTGTTTTCCATTGCTTGTTCTCCTGCCCATTCTCTGTAAGTGGAAAGACCCGCAGCCGACACAGTTGTACACCAGAGCCTGTTTACTGCAACACAAGACAGGGAGAAAACTGAATGTGAGATTTAAATACAGTGTTATGATACAGGCACGTCAACAGTACATCCTGTTTGTAAACTGTAGTTACACTATTCCTTTTGCTTCATATTTTCATGTCTCCTCACAATTCACCACAATAATCAACATGACATTTTTTACCTTCCCATATTTTTTTATATTTTACATTTTCTTTATCTCACTGAGTTCTGCTGCTGCCATTGTTTTTAGTATTTGGTGCTGCGGTGACCCAGTTTCAGGATCTCTCAACTTTCATCATATATCCTTTGTTAGAAGACAGTACAGTGTGTGTGTGTGTGTGTGTGTGTGTGTGTGCACCTGGCTGAGTTCTTGACTTTGGCCTGCCCTGTGAAGACACGTACAAAGACCCTGATGTAGAAGTCAACACTGACGGACAGCAGGGGCTGGATGTATCGCTGGTACACCCCCGCCCTCTGGTCCAAACTGTGGAGGATGATACGAAGAGCCTGCAGGGCATGGGGAGGAAAAAAAGAGAAGCACACACATTCCTTTTTTGAATGATGTGAAACATCGGAGAAATGTCTGATTTTTCTTGCACAATTTACAGAGTGAAATAAACTGAAGACAGTAATCTGTGTGTGAAGCTAAAACTCTACTGGTCTCTACTGAAGTCCGTCCTCTTGTCCTGAAACTTGACTTAACAAATTATTCTCAAAATGACTCATTGATGCCAGAGGTCAGAGGAGAATGGCCAGACTGGTTCAAGATAGAAAGGCAACAGTAACTCGAATGAACCAACCAAGGTCTGCAGAAGACCATCTCTGAAGCAACAACACGTCCAACCTTGAAGCAGATGGGCTACAGCAGCAGAAGACCACACCAGGTGCCACTCCTGTCAGCTAACAACAGGAAACTGAGGCTACAATTCACACGGGTTTTCTCGCCAAAACTGGACAATAGAAGATTGGAAAAACCACATTCAGATGGAAGCATGGATCCATCCTGCCTTGTATCAACGGTTCAGGCTGCTGCTGGTGTAATGGTGTGGGGGAGATTTTCTTAGTACCAACTGAGCATGGTTTCAACACCACAGCCTACCTGAGTATTGTTGCTGACCGTGTCCATCCCTTTATGACCACAGTGTACCCATCTTCTGATGGGTACACATGTCACAAAGCTCAGATCATCTCAAACTGGTTTCTTGAACATGACAGTGAGTTCACTGTACTCCAGTGGCCTCCACAGCCACCAGATCTCAGTCCAATAGAGCACCTTTGGGATGTGGTGGAACGGGAGATTCTCATCATGGATGTGCAGCCGACAAATCTGCAGCAATTGTGTGATGTCATCATGTCAATATGGACCAAAATCTGAGGAATATTCTTGTTGAATCTATGACACCAAGAATTAAGGCAGTTCTGACAGCAAAGGGGGTCCAACCCAGTACTAGCAAGGTGTACCTAATAAAGTGGTCATTGAGTGTACCTAGTTATCACCAACAACTTCAGCATTCACTAACATTAAAGCTATAGTGTGTAACTTCTACAGGTCCGTAAATGTCCGTTTCACCCAAGTCACTACTAGAGGAGATGACACAATGCTGATTAAGCCGATCGGCTCCTAACATCTCGCGGTATTTTTCAATATATATCATTTTTAGTATGTGTGTAGAGCGGCGACATTCCCGCGCTGGCGCACAGGAAATGCTTCCTCACAACAAGAAGGGAGGGGGAGGATGAGCGGTCTATTAGCAAAGAAGAAAAGTGACCGACGGAGAAGGCAAACAAGGATTTGTATTGGCGTCACTTTTCCTCCGTGGAGAGTCCTGAAGGAAGAAATTGGGCTGAGGGTAGACACGGATGTTGCCTTGCTGCTGTTGGATAAGTAAGTGACTTCATTTATAATTATATTATGAGTAGTATGTGTTGCTGTTACATGTACTGGACCTAGTAGCCTACTTTATTATTTTCTTGGAAATGGTGCTATGAACGTAATGTAATGTTAGCAGCCTGGTGTTCGGCACGTTGTGTAGCATTGTGTACACAGTGTGTAGCGAGTGTTACTCTGTGTACACAGTGTGTGGTGAGTGTTACTCTGTGTACATGGAAGTGCCGCCGGCTTATTAGCTGTAATAACGCATTATCCGCTGGGAGGCGACAGAAGTTACGCACTATAGCTTTAAACTATTATTTGAGCAAACACATGCAGAACTTTTTAAACACTTTGCAGGGAGTAAAGACACAAGAAGGAACAGCCACAGTGAGCTCGAGCTGAAGAGCTGCAGGCGACAGGCTTCACACCTCCAACTCCTCAGCAAGGTGAATAACTCAACTCTGCCCTGCTGCTGTGTAAGAAACTGCTTGCACCATAAGGAGCATGAAATCAGACTGCAGTTGCTCATGGCACGGTATAAAAAGGGCAATTATTGACTGACTTCTTTATTAAAACAACATAAGTTTGTTTGGCTGCTCTGTAAACAAAAACATAAGTTCTTCTTCTGTTGTATATCGAGAAAAAGTAGCTGTACAATGAGCATTTGCAGCTCCCAGAACTCTGGCACCTGTAGTAATAAACCAGCCATGCTGTATTACCAAGTGTCGCCAACTCAACTAGGACTGAAATCTTAAGGATTATAACATTAAAGATGCCCGGAGATGCAAAATGTCATCAGTGTAAAGGGTTTTTCCTCTCTTATTCTAGTTTACTGAATAAGAAGTCTCCCAGTAAGTATAAGAAACACAAGCAAACACACACACACACACACACACACACAGAAATCTCTGTTCGCCGACTTGTAGCCTCAGGCTAGAATCCGTAACAAAATTTACTGTGTTTGTGTCAAACCCACACACACACACACACACACACACACACACACACACACACTGTACACACTGCTTCACTAAGAATCAAGACATTATCGATGCAAACATGGTGACGTGTCTGTGCATGTTCGTGCATGCTGTGTGTGTGTGTGTGTGTGTGTGTGCTCACCATCTCATGACAGTACTTGGCTTTGATGGAGACTGAACCGTATTTGCTGTAACAGGTCTCTCCGCTGTTTCCTGCCATCACCGCCATGTCTGTACATGTTACACACAACAGACCTGAGAGAGAAACAAAGAGACAGTGAGTCAGCGAAGGTGAGAAAAATAAGAGACTACCTTTAAAACATGCGTTACATACAGTACAGTATCTGTGTGTTTAAGGCTTCAGGTTGGCCCGCACGGGTGGAGATGTTCAAATCAAGGCCGTTCTGATGGTGTCACACTGGCTGTTAAGTGTAAACATCAGTCCCATAAAGCAAACTCATCCTGAAACTCAAATGGGATAAAACCAAACAGTATCTGACCTACTTCTGATCCAACTGTCAACTTGATTTAAGGCCATTTTATGAAATGTGTGTAAAAAATAAAATGTGATTTGAGTGCATCTCTTTCACTGAGTGAACTCACATAAATACAGTTCATGAATGTCACCAAACTCAATAAGAAAAATGGTGAATAAAAAAGCCTTTCAGAAATGGACTGGTATTGAGCAAAGTAATACTGTTTGAAATGACAGTTAACTGTAGCCATGTCTCGTCTGAAGAAGAAAAGCAATGCAGTTGATCACTTTTTAAAACCAATCAGCTCTTACTGAAGTAAAATCTTACATTCATTCATCTGTAGCCCCTTATCCTGTTAAAGGTTGCATGGTCACCTTAGCATATCCCTGCTGACACTGGGTGAGGGACAGGGTACACCCTGGACAGGTCAGCAGTGGGCGAAACTGATCCACGGCTGAAGTCCCCTGTTATTTCTGCTACATGTGTTTTTTCATCACACAGCAGGGCAGGCAGAAGAAGTTTACCTGTTGGAGGTGAGCTGTTTGCAGAGGTGCAGTAAAAGCCAGTTGTCTGCAGCTCTTCATCAACATCTCACTGTGGCTGTTTCTGATTTTACTCTTCCTCCCTGCCGTATTATTAGACTTGCCTTTATTGACAAAAACCCGCTAACAAAGTTCCACTAATTCAGTGATAAACACATTTCATTTCCTGTAGAGTTCTTCACAATAAAAGTCCCTTGTTATTTTCCTGTGTAAAAACGTTTATTGTGAAGCAGCAAAATAAGGAAATGTTGAGTTTTTGAGCAGCAACTTCACACAACTTCTTCTTCTTTTTTTTTTTTTTTTAAAGATATTTTTTTGGGCATTTCTAAGCCTTTAATCAACAGGACAGATGAGTGCAAAGAGGGGAGAGAGAGGGAGCGACACACAGCAAAGGGCCACAGGCTGGAGCCGAACCCGGGCCGCTGCGGCAACAGCCCTGCACATGGGGCGCCTGCTCTACCACTAAGCCACCGACGCCCCCTTCACACAACTTCTAATGCGGCTGATAGCGAACATGTAACAGTAAAACAAAGCAGATATCTGAGGTAAAAACAGGATGCAGAAGAGAAACTAAACTCCAAACCACAGAGATTCAGTTAGAAGCTACGAAAACACTGAAAATATATCAATATATCGTACATAGTCTTTATATCGCCCAGCCTTAGTCGCCAGACTATCACAGGGCTGACACATAGAGACAGACAACCATTCACACTCACATTCACACCTACGGACAATTTAGTCACCAGTTAACCTGCATGTCTTTGGACTGTGGGAGGAAGCTGGAGCACCTGGAGGAAACCCACGCTGACATGAGGAGAACATGCAGACTCCTCACAGATGGGCCCCAGTTGGCCGGTAGGAATCTGCATTGTTTCTGATGGAACACTTTCCAGTTCCTCTCCAACTCATCTCGGTTTATCAAACATATTTCTAAGTTTTTCCCCATGACCAAAATCCCTTCATGCCTTATAAAGGGTTAGATGTTAGTCTAAACTAATGACTATGCAAATTAGTCCTCGCTTCTATCTCCACCTACCCTTCAGCCGCTCGCCTGCTGCTCGAGTGCAGCTGCTCACCTTCGACTCTGCTCCTCAAACAGACAAACTTCTACTTATAATCAGTAATAGATACCATGAGCCTTAAGCTTGACTACGTTATCAGACAGCTAATTATCTTTTGCCAATCTTAGACAAACCTTGTTCCCGATCACCAGCTCTGACAAGTTGAAGTTAAAGTGAAACTTAGCTTGCAAAATACAAATACGAATTTACCAAACCCCAGGGCCAGCACCTGGCAGTGAAACCAATTTCACCTAGTGGCCAAGTGTTAAATGACAGCATCTGGGTCGGTCACATGATGCCATGGGGCCCAAAAAGCATTTTTTCCATTGCCTTAAATGGTGAAAGAGATGTCTGTAAATGAGTGACATTTTTTAAATGTCACAACCCCCATGAAATGACACTATCTGGATTTGATCCATTTGGTCCAATAACATTTTGAAAGTCTAGAAGGCTCGTATGACTAAATAAATTTTTATCCCTATTCAAGTTAGCGGAGGGCTAAACTGAATGTTAATCACTCAGCCGCCATAAGTCCATAAGCCACACAGTGCTGAAGATCCGGGTAATTTCATACTGTGGAAACTGAACTTTTTGTGGCTTCATGCGCTGCTGAGCAACTTTCATAGGAATGTACAGGGTCCTCCTCCATCTCTGTATCCAGTTCTTTTTATACATCCATGGCATTTACACCTGGCTTCTGCCCTGATACCCCTCCTTTTGCCGTAGCATTATGCTAATGATATGGAAAGTTCAGCCTGCAAGTTGATGGGATTGGTTCTTTAGGTTTGTGATGTAACAACCCCTGGAAGTCAGAATCCGTGTTTTTGAGACTGTCATTGGTACACTGCAGTTCCAGAAATGCTCATCTGTGACGTTATTTTAATTTCGATCTTGATTTATCTTGTAGCAAATCAAAAACACTATATGGAAATGCTGAAAAGGTTAAAAACTTGATTTTCAGTGGAGGCGGTCTTTAATTTGGGTAAATAAGGAGAGTTCCCAGGACTCTAATTAGGAACAGGATGTTCTTCTGCCAGGAACACACTAGACGTTTTTTTTTTAAAATCCTGACTGTAAAAAGTTCTGTTTGTCACATTATCATCAGACTCTTACCAATGAAAGTCGCAGACAATCATACTGTTATTTGGAGTAGAGCGATAATCCACAAATTCACGCGAGCAGACCCAGAGACAGAGGGAAGAAAAGAATAAAAGACAGTCAATTATTGACAGAGCAAACGACCCACCTCCCTCACTGACGGCCTGCACAGCAGCATCCAAGAAGGAAGCAGGGCTTCCGTAGGGATCCAGATCAATGACATCATAACGCTCTTTCTTCCCTCGCATCTCATACATCAGCATACTGGAGAAAAATAAAAAGGGAGAGGAGTGAGAAGAAATATTAGACAAATCCACATGACCATTGAAAGAACTGTTAGATGCTGTGAATGGAGAAAAGAGACGAGTAGAAATACGATGAGTCAAGGCCACTTAAAAAAGAGGGGCAGATTAGTTCAGAGAAGAAAGAGGAGAAAGGACTGAAGATGATGGAAGAGGAGAGGCATGAAGACAAGCAGGCCAAACAGAAAAGAGAAGAGTGGCATGGATGAAAGAAAAGAGACAGAAGAGTTCATAAAAGGAGAAAACCAAAGATACATGATTGAAGAAGATGAGAGCAGGAGCAGAGGATGATTGAACAAGAGGTTAAAAGGTGAAGACTGGAGAAGAATGAAGACTGGAGAAGCACTGGATAAATAAAAGAGGAGTAGCAAACAGACAGCAGATAAATAACAGGTCTGCAGCAAACTAACATTTCCCTGAATGTGCTGAGTAATCGTACCTGGCGTCCTTGCAGCTGGCCTGGAGCAGGTGGCTCACTCCGTTGTACTGGGCATTCCTGGCGATCAGCGCCGCGGCCTTGGTGGAGAAGTCGTTGGCGGTGACACTCTGAAGGCCCGGGACTTCCAGAGCAAAACGCACCGAGCGCAAACCGGACGCCGCCAGACCCTCCAGCACACGGAGACCACCCTGGAATGAAAGGGAAACAGTCTAAAAGCTGCAAGAACTGATTCTTGTGTCGGTGTGAGACACTGAAACAGCTTGGTGTCAAGTGTTAGCCGCTGCTGCTGTGTTAGCTTGTGCTAACTGCGCAGAGAAAGCAGGAGGAGAGCAGCTCACCGAGATGGTCCTTTAGCACCGCTTCAACTAGTAGCAACAGCTGATGGTCGACAACCAGCCGTCAGCCCTGCACTATCACAAATGGATCCTAATTCTATGGAAATTACTGAATGCTCATAACAGGCTCCGAATCCGAGACAGCATTGCAACTATTTTTTCAATTTTCACTTGCCCCCGCAACTTCACATCCTACGAAACCCTGAAGGGACTAACTATTGCTCCGAATATGACAATACTGCAAACTTGATATGGGTCATGTTAACAGCATATTTTGTTTGGATATTCGGAAGGGCTTTAGGCTTCATAGCAAATGTAGCATTTCCTCATCAAGATGTGGGGTATACTGATATAATTCAGGTTTTAGGATCAAAGGGAGGGAAGTAGTGAGGGTGAACCAAAACAGTTACGTTGTGGGAAGTAAAACCAAGATATTGAGCTATCACTTTATTATGAAAATATTGATTATTGCAGCTATAGAGCAGCAGTAACGCAGGGCTAAATCCAAAGTGTTGTAACAGGGATGTAACTGAGAACTTTCCTTCCTCTTGGAGTTCAGAACCTTTTTACACCTCATCACTGGCTGCATGTTTTTAGCTTTGACTAGAACTGGTGATTTAAAAAGCGTCTGACAAATCGACAATCACATTTACAACAGCCGAACATTTTTGTACCATAAGTAAACAACAGGATTAAACTCTAGTCTTTACTGACATCTAATGACATTATTTCAACATAATGAAATCCTTCAAAGTTTTAAAAACTGATCTAATTACCTCTCTCTACCACTTGGGGCCACCAGAGTGTGAAATTACCTGGTGCAACATTAACATAAGTCATTTGATGGAGGCTCTTATCCAAGCTGCTTCGCGCTGGCATCGCTGTGTATATTTTTAGAATGGGAAACCCCAGTGGGACTCCAACCACTAACCCTGACAATGTCAGTACCTTGCTCCGAGCTACACAACCACACGCACAGCCTCAGCGCATCTGATCTGTCAGAGAAACAATGTTTTACACCTTCTGCACGGCTTTACTTTCTTTAAACTTCAGTTGTGGTCACTGTTTATGATCAGGATCCTGAGTAGAAATAAAACCTGCTACTTCTACATGACACTGTTAAATCAGTCCTACATACCTCACACTTCTCCCCCACTGTTGCAGTTACAGCTGGCTCCTCTGCTCCGTTTTTCTCCTCTGTCTGAACGTCGGCCTCATTCGTCTCCTCTGACAGAGAGACCACCACCCTCTCTTTCTCTCCTGGCACCACCACCTTCACCCCGCGCTGAGCCAGCAGATCTCTGGCAAACTCTGTGATCACAGCACATCTGGGGAGGGAAAGTGATTTCTTATATATAAGCATGTACTGTACGTATCATAACAGGGTAAATAACAGTGCTTACTAAATATCCATGACACCTGTTGTCATCCAAATGTAACTTTATGTAAATGTACCAAATGTAATCTACTCTGGCAGTGGTCTAAAATCACAGTCACAATACAATTGTGCAGGTTCCTGTGTTTGAGAGGTAGACGAGCATGACTGGCGCACTGTGAGTGATGGAGTAAATGTGTAAAGCACTACTACGATCATGCAATTCAAATCAGGGAGGGCTGCACCAGCCAAGTAAAATATGGCTGCAGAATCAAAAATAGGACGTTGAGACTGAGTGAAAACGCCTCCTCCTGCTGACAGTAAATCTTTTCCTCCACTTGGGCGTTAAGGTGTTCAGTCCTGTGTGTTGTTTTGGAGTTAGCAGAATATCTCAAAAACTACCTGACGAATGTTGATAAAACTTCATAGAAAGTTCTGGAAGGGGCAAAGAAAGAAAGAAAGGATCTCGTTTTCGGCCCAGATAGCGCCTCCATGTGCCTGCGCTATGTCACTGTGAGGCTTGAATGTAAAATTCATTCCAGTCTGGATTTCCCTGCAAAATTTGATGGCATCTCACATATAGGTGGTGCGACAACAACATAATGATTTAAACTGGCATTAAAGCTACAGCAGGTAACTTTTTTTAGCCAATTATTTGACCATTTTTTTGAAAAGTGTTATTACAACCCCACAGACGTACATGAGGTAGATAATCTGAGAAAAAAATCATACTCCTCTGCCTCCCCATAGTGCTCCTAATGGCATGCAAGAATCAGGAAAACAGCCAATCAAAGGCAAGGAGTCTCTAACGCAGTTGTCAATCATGTCAGTGACTGCTCATGAGCTGCGGTCAAACTGCCAAACTAGGCCGCACAAATTAAATATGAATCAAGATTTTGTTATTACAATACCAATTTCTTGCCAACATATTTTAGTGCAGAGGCTCCCAGCTGGTGCAGCCACGGGGTCCAGATTTCTCCTTCATCATTAGTAAAGTCACTTACACATAAAAGTGTGATAACAGAATGTTAGCTGGGGAAAAGTATGAGTGACTGGTAGAATTTTAAATCCACCAGAGGAAAGATTTATCTTCCAACACTGATCTGGGTAGTCTCCAACAATCAGCATGCTACTCTTCCTCCATGTCTGTTTAGGTCTGGATTCAGAGACCAATTCAGCACTTTAAGATATCTTCAATTATTGTAGAAATTTTTGCACCATTGCTCATTTCAGTACACTCGGGCCACAACAAGCTGAGGTGACAGGTATGCCCAAAGATTCATGGTGGCAAGCAGATGTTAGCCCACTTTGAATGTACAGTATTTTGCTGGGCAAATAGCATCTCTTCTGCTTCTGTTACACTACATTAAGCATTTATTTTTAACCCTTTTTAAAATGGGTTATTCTTTAAAATAACAATTCTCTAGTTTAACAACCTTGCATGTTCTCAGAAAGCATAAAAATGACTTTCCAATGATTTTTTTAATTGTCTCTACAGTGAAAAGAAAAAACAAACACACTGAAGTAAACTACTGAATCATGCCAAATGACAGGATCATGTTTATCTTTACTGTGCTGAACCACCTCACACTGGGGTCATCTCAGGAGACTCATGACTGTGGTGCTGAGCAAGTATGTGTCCTCAGGGTAAAGGCCAAAGATGTTGATGCTTACGTCAAGTCTCTGTTAAACTCCTGGACTGGATTGTAAAACACTTCATTGGCACTGGGAAACAAGATGGCCGCCTTGCCCTCCTTGACAACCGTCTCCCCGGGTAACAGTCCTGCAGGGGACGTCTTTTCCTTGTCAGCTGCTGTGTCCATTGGTGCCACGCTTGTTTCCTCTGCTGAAGATTCAGGAAGTTTGGTGGTGGGGACGTCTGAGGCAGTTTTTAGGGGCTCCATGGATCTCAGTCCCCTGCTGGCAGCAGCACTGCCTAAACTCCACTGAAACGTCTGTCTGGCAGAATGGGTGCAGGAAGGATGAAGATGATGGGAAATGATGAGGGGGAACAGCCGAACTGTTTGCACCAGCATAAAGTCGTCTGGAAAAAGACAAAAGACACGTCTGAATGCGGCAAAATGTTTTGAGTTCAATTAAAATTTGTCCAGTTGTGTGCAATTAAATAAATAACCTATATGACACAGGACTTCTGAAACATATTTCTTTGGTTATTAGAAATTTGTGAATAAGGTATATACTAAGCATATTTTCCAACTAACAAATAACTTGTCACTGCTTGTGGACAAACAGTGTAATGGCTGTCTCTGACTTACCTCAAACATTTATTTGGCATTTCTGTGCTGAAGCTTCTGGAGGTTGAGCCAACATATACCAAACACCAATATACTGAAATCAGCCAGTAATATCATCCTTCGCCAGTGTATCAGCTGTGCTCTCATTTAAATAAGCTTGCAGATTTGGATCTATGTAATATAAGCCTGTATCAACAATTTCATTTACAATGACAACACAGAGGAAAGCGGCAAATCCTCACATTGAGAGGCTGGAGACAGTTAATGTTTTTTCGCTGGGATATTAACTTAAATGGTTGTTAGTTCATTTTCTGTCTATTGCTGACTCGATTATAAGACTATCTATTACCTATGACTTGTAGATTTCAACTTTACCACTAATATCAATGCCTTTAGCTTTGTGTCTTTCACTGCAAAAATAGTGAGCTTACAATATACACTGCCATGTATACTCTATGGCAGGGCTGCAACAAACAACACCCATTAAAATATTCCAGATCTGAAGGTGATGTCTTAAAATTGCTTGTTTTAGCTGACTAATATTACAGACTCTCCCCAATAAAACATTTAGCTTACACTGATGATGTAAGTACATTGATGTTAAGATAATGTAAGAACTTGTTTATGTATTTATTTTCAACAGGCTAGACTGTTGTAATGGTGTTTTCATGGGTCTCAGTACAAATAAATCCATCATACAGCTGCAGCTGCAACAGTCCTTACTCACACCAAGAAAGTGGAGAACATTACACCTGACCTTGAATCAGTGCACTGGCTTCCTGTGTGTCAAAGGGGGGGATTTTAAAATCCTATTATTTGTCTAAATTGTCTCGGACATAAATAAAAACATGTCTGATTTACTTATATGTTACAAAGCATCCAGACCTCTCAGGTCATGTAGAATAGGTTTACCTAGTGTTACTTAGTGGAGTAAAACCAAACAAGGTGAAGCTGCTTTTAGTTTCTATCATCCCCACCTGTGGAACAAGGAGGAGTGGGTAAAAAATAAAATAAAATCGACAAAGTACAGTATTGCGATATTTTGTGTAGCAATATCGTCTCAATACACAAATGCCAAGTATCAGTATTTTGTTATATAAATCATTAACGTTGCAAATTTGGTAGCCTACAAGAAAAGGAACAGACTGACACTCTATCCTTTTAGATGAAAACAGATGTTGACAAGGTTCTTTCTTCATTTGCAGTTGAAAAAAACTAATGAATTGCAGTTTATGTTATTGCATGACTCAGCACATTGCAAAACATCTAAAATCACATTAAATTATATTGTTGCCTAAGTATAATCCTGATAATATCATAATCAGGAGATCTTTGGTGACTCCCAGCCCCAGGAACAACAGGGTGTCTACAGGTATCAGACAGTTACATTTAATGTTTTTAGACCCGTTCAAGATGCCTTTTAACCAAGTTTACGACAAATATTTGGACGAATCATGTTTTACTTATTGAAGCATCTCAGGTAAGCATTGCAGCAATGTAGAATGTATGTGGTCTTGTGCAGAGGTAAGTGTTATGTAGGAATATGGTTATTAGAGTGAGTTACGTCAATCTACATTTTGCCAACAGGTAAGTGCAGGTATGAAGTAAAATGACAGTATTGTAGTTTTTTAAAGATTTGTAACATCAGAAATGTGGACTTTTACATAGAAAGGCTTCACTCATTTTAACAAAAAGAAATATAAAAATGAAATTAGAAATGAAATTTACAAATTCCAATTTAAGTCTATTTAATGACTTTTAAGGCCTTTCTGTTGTAACACTGAATATAAGATATTGTAAGACATTTTAAGGACCTGTGAAACCCTGAACAAGCTACCTGAATAACTGGGGTCTGCAAAAACTCTCAGCTCATTTAAATCAGAGTTTAAAACATTATTGCTTACTGAGGCTTGCCAATAAAGCAAACACACAACTTGCTTATTTTACAGTTTTCAGTGCAAGTTCTCACTGATCTTTGTTTGCTTGTTCTCACATTTTTATTGTCTTTTAAATGTAGTTTTAACATTTTCTTGATGTCTTATGTTAAATGTGTTCCTATGCCTCTTTAAAGCACTCTGAATGCCTTATGTCTCAATAGTGCTGTGTAATAAACTTGTCTTGCCATGTAAAACAGAGAAAATGAGCAATTCCTCATATTTGAGAGAGAATATTTGACATTTTTGCGTGATAAATGACTTAAATTATTTCCCTTCTGATCAGAATTACTGTGATTTTCTTCTGCTAATCGATTAGTAACATGAGTAGTGTCCGCAGTAGAGTCAACCCAGGGATTAAAGGAGGCTAACCCGACCTGTAGCTTTAGCTGCGTGTTTTTTAATACAACAACATTTAGCTAACATGTCAACACAGTGGAGTGAAACTGTTTGCTGCTCTGGCTAATGTGGTTACATGAAAACAAACTTATTAAACAACACAGAAATGACGCGTAATGCTACTTCTTCCCAGCAGTTATTAGCTTGTTTGCTAGCTATGCTAAGCTAATAAACACCCGTGACGTTACCTGTGACGCTTCCTTCCAGGCGAACACTGCTTTCCTAAATTTGTCAGGCTGTTTTATTTCAAAGGCGATGCAGGTGGTCGTGTGGTGACTGTTTCCTCGCCGGTGTAGGTTCCCAGCTTACTCTCACGTTAACACATGGAAGCAGCCATGTTTTCAGCGTCCTTACGGAAGCCCGCGCGGCCAGTGGGGAGAAAGCGAAAGCGCTGCCCGCCCCTCCGGCGGTGGAGCCGTGTAACGTCAGGGAAGCGGTGTAATGTAAGGACAAGAGGGAGCGGGTCGATCAGTCAGCCGCAGCACACACTGCTGGCCTACTTTCCCCCGCAGTGAACATGTGAGGAGACTGGAAAACACATCAGCCCGCTTTCATGAATAATCTAATTTAATCTCACCGTGCCTGAAGTTGGTGATGCATTCAGATGAAAAGGCTAAACATAGCCTATGGATTAACCAAAATACCCCGGACCTATGATGTGAGGATAAAAACTGCCTCAGAGAAAAGAGGGTCAGTGCAGGTCAGCGCTGAGCAGCTCGGGCTATATACGTGAAGTGTAAAGTGAATTTAGGTCGTTATGGTGTGATGAGTGATGCATTTAAGGACAATAAATAAAACAGATGCTGTTGCTTAGAGTTTTAATCCTCAGATGAGAGCTGTCACACATGGCAAAGTGCATATTACTTGATATGAATTCAGTTCTTTAAGCTGCAAAATAAACACACCTTTGAAACATTTATAATTTTATTCATGTTCTTGTTCTGTTTTTTTAGTCACATTTTAATATTTCTGCAGTGAAGCAGCCACATGCATGGGGCCACAGAGCTGCAGGGGCACTGATGCAGGTTTGCTCTGCTTCCAAGGAAGTGTGGCATGTTGATTTTCTCTTTTCTCTACAATAATGATTTAATGACTGAACTGCTAAAAATGGATTTAACCATTTAAAAAACACATGACTGTCCCATTTTACCTGAACATCTCACCGGAGTGAGGTCAAGGTTTCTAAAGTTTCTAAATTACTTTACTTGGCAACATATTTTCTTTATAGAAATATAGAAGAGAACCATAATAAATTCTATAAGTAACACAGAAGATAGTCTTCAGAGTTCCAGTTGGTTTTATTGGTAATATACCAAAAAGTGTCCCTAATTACCTGACTTCATTCTATAAAATGAGGGTTTGGGAGTCATCTGCAAGAACATTTTTGGGCATCAAACACTTAATTTCTTACTTTCTGGTGAATTTGTATACACAAATTTGTGCATTTATGCCTCAATTTATGGTGTACATGCCTTTAATTTTGTCAAAGTAATAGAATATCTGCCATTTTCTAAAACCATACATCATTTTAAAGCAATGCATCAGTAGGGATGTCTAATTACTTTTGCTGCTGACCATTTAAAATAATAATAAAAAATGAACAGTGTAAATCTTTCAAAGTAGAGTTCATCTCCAAAAATACAGTTACAGTTGCAGCTGTTAGTTTTACACTTGCCCTGCTCACATTTGATCCAACTTTGTGATGAGATTATGTTAGGCAGGTACAATTACCAATCACAGACTTTCAAATCTTATATCAAAATGTAGCTGATCCCTTCGTCTATTAACTACAAGTAACACTTTCCAGTATCTCTATCCAACACAGTTTTATGATACATTTAGTACACAGACCATTTCTTTTACTTTCTATACCATAAGACTGAAATGTTACCCTCACCAGAAAAGTTAGTGACTTTCAGAGGTTTGAACAGACATGAGTGCAGTTTGATAAAGCAAACATTTGGATGATACATTTTTGTTTCTGTGACCTTCAAAGGACCAGAAAAAAGCTGCATGCCAAATACATCAGTTTTCTAACGTGAAACTTGTTTTAACTGGTTTTAAATCGCCGGGTCCATTTGTTTTGGAGAGGAAGAGACCTCTGCGGACAATTCAGCTCATGGTCAAAACCTCCTGAACGTGTGAATCAGAAATAAGATGAGCATGCATTAAGTTATCAAAGAATATAGCTGAGCACACATTAGCAGGTGCCAGCAAGCAGGCTGTCTGCAACAAGCTGAACAGCGTACAATAAACACTGATTTGCCACGTGAAACTGCTTCATGGTTTTTGCCAGTTTTAAATCACCTGAGGTCTCATTTATGAACATTGCGTACGCACAAAACAAGGCCTGAAAGAGGTGTACAACACTTCCCATGAAAAAGTTGTGATTTATAAAAATAGACTTGATGGGAGAAACTTTGGCCCATGCTTCCGAACGTTTTGGAGATGGGATATTGGCAGTGCAAATGGTGTGAAATAGTCAAACATTTTTTGGGGTACTCAATTTTTGACTTTTGTACGTATGTACATTTTTAGTATGGATCCTATGCATTGCCCGATAAAAGCTCCTGAATATCTGGATCTTAAGTTATCAGAAGAAAAAGGTGAGTATAAATGAGATTAGTAGCCTGTGTCTGACATGCCAAACAGGCTTGTAAAATCACTGATATGTAACATGAAATAACTTTATTCAGTGTTTTTTACCTGTTTTAATCAACTGGTCCATTTGTTTCGGAGAAGGAAAGATCACTGCGAATAATTCGGCTCCCGGTAAAAACCTCCTGAACAATAAACACTGAAGGAATCTAGGAAGGATTCTAACTAGGAGAAGTTTCAGCTGGTTGCAGTCTGCAATCCTCACCACTAGATGCCACTATATCCCTCTAACTCTTACACACTGGACCTTTAAAACAATTTCAGTGGAACCCTATTGCCAAGGCACTGCCTAAACCTTTGCTTCCTCAATAGCTTCCACCTCAGTTTGGTGTGGAAATACATAGAAAAAATGCACATGTTGTGACAGTGAGTAGCAGACTAACTAAACGAGGAAAAACGGAGACATATTGTTGGGATTACACTCATTTCTCTTAAGACGTCTCAAGCTGTTCATCATCTGTTTTGTAAATAGATGAAAGTTTTCTGAATGTATTTGTACTTATTTACATTAAAGAAAGGAAACAACTGGAAGGTGTAATTTATAAGTTATTATGGTGTGGTTTTACTGGTCCAACCCACTTAAGATCAAATGAGTTTGACACCCCTGATTAGTGGAGTAAGGTAGTTATAATGGGCCCCATTGCAGGATATAATGACGGGCCCAAGTGCGCCGTAGTTACTAGTCATGAAGCACACACACACGGAGTTTCAAGCGTACGTATATTTTACCAACAGTGTGTCTTACTGCCGCTTACAGATGTGCCCAGCTTATCAGTCTTGAGATTTTGCCCTTAACTAGTCACTGTCAATTGTCACATCTTGATATATGATTAAACAGAGACAACATCAACATACATTTTACCCAGCAATCATCAGTACATATCTGTACATGACAAAAACTACAAAAGAAAATAGGAAATTATTAGTTTAACTAAATATTTTGTTCATAGTTTTATGTAGAATAAGCATATAATTTTGCTATAGTTTGATATTATTTTGTAAAAACAGAAGACAGTGATGGAGATGGGTTTGTCTTTTTGAGGGCAGATGTGGAAAATCACACCATTTTTGATTTAATGTGATTTACGAGCGTATTTCCAGGTGGCAGTTGGGCCCCTCTACCCGGGCCCCAGTGAGACTGTCTGTATTTACACCCCTGTCCTAGAAGCTTCTGATCTGATCTCCCTAAAGTTTATCCTGAATAGTAACCTAGAAAGAAAGAAAGAAAAATCCAAATAACTGTGTGGGTGTAACTGAGTGTTTTCTATGTGGCATTGCTCCATTTACATTAGGAGAATACTTGAACCACTGCCTCCATGTCTGTGATGAATGCCTGACCCACAATGAAAAGCAATGTACATCCCAGTATTTCACACTTACTGTCACATCATCTACCACCACGCTGTTTTATTTAATAGTTTGCACCCATTTTCCCATAAAATAGGACATGGATGAATGTGGGTGGAAAAAAAAACCCTATCAGCCTCTACTGTACGCACACAAGCCTGAACATCTGGATGGGGGCGCTGTGACAATAAATGCCCAGAGAGCGTGGCGCTATACATCTGACACAGGAGAATTATAGAGTTAATAGTATTTGGCATGACAGAGAGAGGGAGCGGGGAGCGCAGTGCCGTGCCTGAATGCAGTCTCATCCTGTTTAGTATTCACTGTGCGCAGCGCCTGGAGGCCCCGGAGGGCTCACCTGCCCGGAGTCTAGACGCACTATCACACACAGAAGACAGCGGGATCGAACCGGCGGCGCCCGGCTGTACGGTCCGTGCGGTGTCGGTCAGGAGGGAGTCGTTTCCGCCACCCAAGGGAGAGGACAGCCCGGTGAGTAGTGAGAGAGCGGGGTTGAGTGGGTGGACTGGTGGGTGGGGCTCAGACAGTCGGGTCGGCTGGGGACGCTGCCTGTCTACCTGCCTGCAGCGGCGCGTGGGCTCAGACCTGTAATCCGCTACTCCCTCAAATGTAATCTGATTACTTCTGGTTTTAAGACATGGTGTGTTATATTGCTCGTTACATTATATCAAATGGCATTCCTGGGCTGGACTCCAAATAAAATAAACTAAGGATTTAAATGAAATATAAAAATTAAAAAAAATAAAATAATAATGATAATAATAATAATAATAATAATAATAATAATAATAATAATAGAGTCATAATAGTCTAATAATAATAATTTAAATAATTTAGATAATAAATAAAAATAATAACAACAGCAATAGACTGATAATAATAATTAAAAAAAAAATTATAAATAATATTAATAGGCTGATAATATATCAATAATATAATTTTAAAAAAGAATAATAAATAATTAAAATAATTTTAATAGTAATAGGCTGATAATAGCCTTCTAATATACTTTTAAAAAACAATAATCAAAAATATAATTATAAAAAATTTCTTTTATTTCTTTTATTTTGTGTCTGCATAAAAACAACATTCCCACGTGCACCCAGGTCAACTTTTCTGCCATAACTCATCCAAATTATTGTTCATGTGCCAAGTTATTTTTAGTAATGCTGAGGAAAACATATTGAATCTGGACGTGAGCCCATAGTTTCCCTTCAGCCATGCTATTTCAGGGCTTTGCATAAAAAAACCTATAGATTTAATGGGGTCTATTGTGACAAGCAGCCAGGTAAACTCACCTTATACTTAAATTGGTACACTTGCAAAGCTTTGCCTGGCTGACATTATGCTGCCTATGTGCATAGTTTAAATTGGGAAAAATAATAGTTTAATGGGAGAAGTTTAATGTCTGGGAACAGGCCTGAGATAATTCATATTCCATTCTGTATCAATGGAAGCAGTCCAGCTCGCCCACCTGATTAACATGGGCTACTCATTATTGGCATCTGAAATTACAGTGCATAAGGTGCAGTGTTAATTCATTGCAGCACTGGCAAAAGTAATGAGACGATGCCGACTGCCTCCCCATCTGTCTGTCTGTCTGTCTACCTGTCTGTCTAGCCGATCGGTAGCTCTGCGATCTGTCTGCAACCCCTGGGAGACTTAAAAAAAAATCCCCGCTCTGCTCCTCTGCGTCCCCCTCCTCGATAGCTCTGCGCTCTTCCCCGCGCCTGCATGTGCGAGTGCGTGCGTGCGTGTAGTATGTGTGTGTGTATGCGTGAATTGTGTGCGGCTGCTGGTTCACAGCTTACAGTCACAATGAATGGCTGCCTGTAGCGAGGCGGAGGGAGACACTAGACCGCTTATTCTGCGCTGGCCCTCCATTGAAACACTTTCCAGCGGAATACAGCCGAGGGGGTGAGTTGAGCACGGCGGGTCACCGAGGACAACGGTTCGGGCTCGGCCGGCGAGACGGGTCGGTCAGATGTCCGAGCCCTGAACTGTGTGTGTGTGTGTGCGGGGGGTGCTTTCTTGAATTCGGATGGGTGAATTTGGATACAGGGGTGGTGTATGGTCTGCGGTTGTGTGTTGAAGTGGGGGTAAAGCTATTGTTATTTTATTGTTTTTTTTAAGGGGATGGGGTGGTAAAGTTGTGCTACTGTGGGGGATGGGCTCATGGGGACAGACCAAACTTTAACCACTTCACCGGCTCCACTCATTCGTCGCCGCGGGCTGTCCTCCCCTCTCCCTCGGTGAGTGACTTGATGAGTCCTCCGCTCTTCTTTCTCCCGCATTCCCGAACTTTCCCCAAAAACTAACTTGGGGTGCATTTTTTTTCTTCCTCCATAAACGTGCTGAAATTTTAAAAAGCGCATGCAGTCGTTGCACTCGCCCAATATCACGGTGTCCTGTCGGTAAACGGGTTAAGATTTTACAGCCAACCCCCTACTTTCCTTTCCCCTCCTCTCCTCTCCCCTCTCGCCATGCCGGATCCATCCGTCTGTCTCGCCCACAGTTGCAGCGCATTTGTGTCCCGGGATGACCTGTTGATGTCGGCTAAAGATGGAGTACCAGTATCGCCCTCCGCTGTAGACCCCACTCTCCTCTCCGGTTGGAAAAATAACACACAAATGTCCACGTCGGAGTTCGGCCAAGTGAACGCAGCCTGTGTGGCTCCGTGGGTCCCATTTTTGGTGGAGATTAAATAAATAATTTAATCGCTGTGATATATCATAAGCGACATTTTGGAGGGGAACAACGCGTGTCTGTCCCGTATCGGTAGCTGCCATTCGGCCGGAGGAGGAGGAGGGAACTCGGTCTAAACGGACATCACACCGCGCTGGCACGGAAAGAGGGGAGACAGGGAGAGCGCTAAACTGCTGAATATTTTATCCCCTCGACTATTTTTGTGGCACATTTCGTGCCCCCAGTTCCTCGGACGATAAACGTGTGCGTGTCGGGAGGGAGTTGAAACCGGGGCTGGCACACAAGATACAGAAGAAGAGCTCTCTTTTTGTCCCTTTTCCGCTGCCGCCCCCTCCCTCCCTCCCTCTGAACGCACGCACACACCGGCCCGGGCCAGCCGAGGACTCCCAAATCCTACCGGGCATCGAGGCTGGCACACGGCGGGGCACCGAGAGCTCTCTGCCCGCTCTGACTGCCCTGCTGCCCCGCTGGTGGCGGGCTCTCTCCCTCCCGAGGCGTCTACCGGCGAGACATCGGCTCTGCTAGTCTTTCATGTGAGATTAATTGATGTATAATTGATGTGTATAAATAAAATCTCGTTTTTGAAGTTTCAGCTCTAGTCGTGCTCAGGGGAGGCTACACTATAGCCACATTTTGGTGCCCACGAGTGTCGGCAAATATAACATTTTCAGCCTTAAATGTCTCCAAACTAAACCCCAAACAAGGCTGGGATTTACTCCACGTTATTTAACGGCGTGTTTGGGAATTATATGCAAAGGTGAAGTGTTTTACTAATGCCAGTGTTAGCCTTAGCTTTAGCTTGCTACTTGCTAACAGGCCACCTTTAACCTCCCAAAACCAGGAAACTGAATGTTATTAAGTCGTGATTGATGTTGATATCACATGTGTGTGTGTTGGTGTTGACGCAAATAGTTGCTTTGATTGATTAGAAGCCAGCAAACTGACTGCTGTGATCAAGTTACTTTCTTTTTGGCTGTTAGCAGGAGCATGTGGTTAGTGTGCATAAAGTAAACCAGAGTTTGTGGCACTGGAGGTGAACTTATAAAGTTGTAAAGGACACACACACACAGGCAGACACACACATAGTTGAGTGGAGCATATAATAGGGCACATGGGGACAGCAGGGCAAGGGTCAAGTGGTGTGAATTAACTCCCCTTTATGTTTCCTGGAAGTTGTTGTGACCTCTCTGACCTGCGAGGAGGAAAAGGTGGCTGGTAGGATGTCCTTGGATGACATCAGTGCTCCCCAGTGTGTCGGGATCAAATCAGGCAGGCAGTTCGCTCGGGTGACAGAAAAAGTTTGTTTGCAGGCTGCAAAAATACACAAGAGCAATTTTAAGTTTTTTGTCACAGATGCTGGTGTCGTCCTGAACGTGTGATATAATTTTCAGCGCTGCTACGTTTTGTTTTCACCTCTGATTATGGAGGGATGGTTTTCTTCACACAAATGCTTTGTCTTAGCAACTGCCTGCTTATTATTCATGTGATTGCACATATTTACACCTGGAAACAACCACAGGCATCTGCTATTGGTCGCTGAGACGCTCCACTGGGACACTTTGTCGGTTCAATTGCTCGCTCAAGGCCATGAGCAGTGCAGATGTTAGGGAGCAGACAGTAAATCATGCAATTTTTTTTGTACTTTAAATTTTCCAAGCCACTGCAGAGGTCAAAACCAGCAGCGTTTGATCTCAACCTTGCAGCTCTGTCATCACACTTAGATACAGTGACCTGCTTTGATAAGACAGAAATCCACGTCACCATCAAGATCATGATATTAAAAGTAGGAGTAATGTATGTAAACAAATCCTGGATACAACCCAAAATGCATGGAGAGAAAACACTCGGGCCACTTCAGCTGCACAATAATTACATTAATATAATGCATATTGATTTCTTTACATCACAAACTGTCAAGGCACAATAATGTGTCAAGGTACGGTGTCCAGGAAGTTATGTCAAAACATTATTGATTCTCACAAAATAAGTAGTGGAAAACTAAACTGTAATTTATACACTCAGGCGCTAATAGTGTTTTGATATGATGGGAGTGTTGTTCAGATCAAATTGTACAAAGTGCTCCCTATCCAATATGCAGTCTGCAGTCTTAATTGATTTTTGACCAGAATCAGCCTGCCCAATTAATTAGGCATTATAATAATGTAATACACAATCAGTACTCATACTGATATTAGCATCTGGGCAATTTTTAAGTATCTTATTCTGACTAAATTGCTATTGAAAGCACCCAGAGATGCTGATAAACGTTGTGGTTATTATAACCATAACTGTGCAGGCACTAGTCTGGAATTTTAAACTTACATTTATAAATAATAATAAAATTAAAATACTTACAATGAAATGTGTAGCACTGGGGTTGTAAAGAGTCATGCTTTACTCCTTCTCAAAGCCCACTGCCCTACTTACCGTGCCTATATCTATCAAAAATAATGAGTTGCTATTAACTTAAAAATTAATTATGATGAAATGCTGATGGCCTTTTTATTCTCAGCGCTACCCTTGTGTAGGCGTCAGGCTGGAGCTCAGGACTGCTTAAGCCCACTTTTTTTTTCAACCTGTATTTATCAAGTGGGGAAGGTTTGCTGAGCACGCACGCTACAGCACCCTGCTTCACATTCACACCTGGAAGCTTCCCACTACAACCACTATCTTTTATTGTTGGCCAAGGAGCAACTTCACCAAAGGAGCTAGAATTTAAAGGCAAATCCACCCTCAGATGCTCTTATACTAAGTTGGTGGTGTTAGTGGATTCTGTCAAAGAGTTGTAATTTACTTGCTTTGTTAATCTTGCTTTTCGGAGAACTGCCTCGTTTAAGTTTCCCCAGGTGGACCTTTAACTACCACTAAAACTCTGTTATTTTATGTTGTATATTGAATGTGAGGTTGTAAAGTGAGGTTGCAACTTTTATGTCATGGCGGATGACATAAAAGTTGTTGCCACCTACTACAGATCAGCAAAGGTTAAAAGGATTGCTGCACTGCACGGCATTAGTCCGTTTTACACAGAAATTACAGCTGCAACAAAGACCCTGCATTACACTGCCTTTGCTTAAACCAAACAACGTATGTGATTTAAAATTGCATTAGTCCGTTTTACACAGAAATTACAGCTGCAACAAAGACCCTGCATTACGCTGCCTTTGCTTAAACCAAACAACGTATGTGATTTAAAATTGCATGCCAGTGTTCCTGAAGTAAAAGAGGCGTTGACAAGCAAACATAAAACACATCAGCGTCAGACTCCAGTGTGACATAACATACAGGTCAGGCAGTGCTTTCTTTACAATAACAGTGGCGTAACATGGTAATGACAATAATTTACCGTCCCTGTTTTATGGCAGTTGATGTCATCCTCTGCTCTGAGGCTAAGGAGCCCCTAGGACCTCATTTTGCCAAATTTGTTGACATTTTCGGTTGCTGTTCTTCTTTTAGTTAACTGCTAACTGGTACCAGCTGCTTTCTAAATCTTCCAGTGGTGGGTCTTAAGCATAACACGCCATCAAAATGTCACGCCTGACACATCCATTGTTCCATCCTGCCGACCGTCCCTTTAACACACTGTACGTTAACATGCACAGTTAAGTTGAGCTACGGTTATAGCTCAACTAGGCCATTTAATTGGATTACTGTCCTTGTCCCAGTATACAAGCACAGGAAGGAAACCGATTTATTGACTGAAGTAAGTCTGACACCACAACGATAGGTGGTGATATGCCCACTTTCAGCTTGTTAGTACTGGACCTTTTCTGGTTGACCTTACGTCACAGACCAAACAAGTTAGCTACGGGTAGTTAGTGGCAAACTGGTACCATGGTGGACAACTTTACAACTCTGTACATTTCATCCGACCAAAAATGCACGGCTCTGGAGTCTGGATGTAGATTTCACCATGTTGCTAGTGGCTCCTTCTTCTTCTGTTACGCATGCAATGCTTCTGACTTCCGGTTCAGAGCCTTGTGGGGACACTGAAGCATGCACCAAGCACCTTGGCCAGTTTGGGTCCAATTTACTGTACACATGCAGGAGTAATTTGACTCCCAATTATCTGGGTGTTTTTCGCCTTTGAGAAATTCTATTTAGTACGATTTCAGTTGGACTAAGATGTTAACATGTATTTTAAAAGTCTGGTTTTAGTTGGATTAATACAATAAATCTAATTCTGCTTTCTCTAATGTCAAGGCGAGACAACTCTGCACCCCCCACCCCCCACCCCCACCCCCATTCTGCGATTATACCTTTTGTACAGAACGGTGAGGCGTAATAATGGCGCGACATTCTTACCTTCTTAAACCATAGTGCACGAGTTCTGTAAGAGTTTATTAATGGACGTTGCTGGTGTTAGACATGGTCCACCATAAATCAATATTTTTTTCTTCAGGAATTCAGTGTAGCATGGTTTGACTAATTGTCATACTAATTGTCATTGTAGTTGAAGTATTCCTTTAAACACAAGAAAAAAAACAAACAAAATGGTCATATAGAGGATCTGCTAGTTTTCTTTTTTGTCCTTTTACCCTCAGCTTCCAGTCCTGAATCCAGGGTCTGTGCATTGATGAGAAGTTGCCCTCTGGGCCACTTCCGCCCCAACTCTTTGGTGATTAAATGTCTTTTACTGTGAATTTCTACTTGAACAGCAGTGCTCAGTAACATCTGGATGATAGCTGTTCAAGGAGCGGGAAGCCATTGTGGCGCAGGGACCTGAACTAATACTTTCTCATACATGCTACATGTAAGAGAAACACTCAGAAGAAGGTATTAGTTCAGCCCTAGGACAAAAGCGTCTTGACCACCTAATTGGCTTCAGTAGACTTTGTTGAATATTGGCTTTATATTATGTAAGGCCAGCTGGGCTGTGAGCGCATGGTGTTAACATTTTCCAGCTGTGGAGGTAACTATCCCATTCAAACGGAAACAGAGAGAGGGCTGTAAACCCTGATCAGGGATATCTCTGCCTGTCTTCCTTCACTGAACACCTGAACACTTAGATATAGTGCCGGGCACTACAGCAATATTTCTTACTCAGCATTTGTCATTGCACTCCTTCTTTGTCTGACTCGTAATACACAACCTTGTTGACTATATAAGCACTACATATCAATTACTGAATCAGATTTCTACCATAATGGTTTGTAATATGCTTGAAGTCGGAGCTGAAAACTACAGTGCTGTTGTATTTGGATTTGTTATCATGATGCGGTCCAGTGCGATGGATGGATGGTTTTACACATTTTGTCAGGTGACCTATTTTTTTCTAAATGCTCCAGTGACACAAACTTAAAATGAAGGGGAACACGTAGGCTACTCAAGAGTAAACACATTGTATTTGTCTAAACAATTGTATTTGAGGGGTTATTCTATCGGTAGTTTATGTACATGGATGTAGATTTTTTTATGACTGTGGTGCGTAGTGCTGACGTGATCTATTAAGGTCAATTAATCAGTTAATCATTGCTCTGTCTTGGAATGACAACACTATGTTTTGTTGTAGCTAGTAATGACAAAGATGACCAACTGATAATTATTCATGTATTCATTTGTTATCTGTAACTGCTTGTCCTATTCAGGGTCACAGCGGGGCCTATTCCTGCTGTGATTAGGCGAGAGGTGGGGTACACCCTGGACAGTTCACCATACTATTGACAAAAATACATTAATTGCTTTGTATTTAAAAAACTGAATCCCTTTGTGTTTTTCACAATCGTTGAGGCAAAGTAAGCATTTGGCAGTGGACTCCCTGGACTCAGGGAAGTTGCACTGGGCATTGACTATGCAATCAGTCATAGAATAATGGATTTATTAATTGATAATTAAAGTCTGTAGTTGCAGTCCAAGTGGTGCAGCAGTAAAGCAACTTCCTGTGTTTATACAGAAGCTGATGATTGTTTTTTTTTCTGTAGACTAGAGCTTGAAGGATGAATAAATTATCTTTCTTTAACATGAACTCTTAAATGTGTGGGCAGCAGTGAAGCTATTTTACTGAGACATGGTTTGACAAATGTTCATTTATATACATTTTTCAAATGACCCCTTAGTGAACCATTAAAAATCTCCCATGAACCATCAGTCTATTGTGGCCCAGGCACTGAATAACAATAAACTACACTATTAAAGACAGTTTCCATTCTTGAAGAGACCAATGAGACTTGAAGAGACTTTTTTTCTCATACTTGTTCATCAGTTGAGATTGTTTGGGTGTGAGTTGCCAAGTGTTGGAGATCCAACTGTAGAGATGTCTGCCTTCTTCAGTATAATGGAACTAGATGGCACTCGGCTTGTGGTGCTCAAAGCGCTAAAAAATATAAACGTAAAACTCAACAGCAATGTCTCTTTCCAGAAATCATAACCCAGTTACTTAAGATAAAACTTAAAATTAAAAACTGACCAAAACAAGCCTTGTACTTGTACATGTAGTGGACGTTGGTCTCAGGCAGAGCTTCCTCGATACTCTCAAACTCCTCCTGTCTGATTCCCTTTGAGGCCATAAAGCTGGTGATCTCTGCCAGCATGTGGAGGTGTGCTATAGAGCTCGTCATGTTGTTGACCGTCCCCAGCTACTCTCTGATGGTGAAGACGTCCAGCAGTGCCTGGGTTGGATGCTCCCCACTGCTGTCTCTAGCATTGACCACAGGCCTACGACAATGACGAGATGCACAGACCTTGCTGTGAGACAGACACACCAAACCCACATCAGACAACTACACAGTCAAAAGTCAACTGTCGCGTTGCCTCACGTCGCCTGTGTCTCGGCCAAAAAATAACATGAACACACTGCAAAGACTACAGCAGACAGCCAACCAGCACATATGTTCTGCGCCTGCGTGAGAGGAAGGAACTCTTTTCCAGTAGATGGCGGTAGTCTGTATTCGTCATTCAAAATAGGGAAACCAGAAGACCGTCATGACGCTAGTTAGCCAGTTAGCACATTAACAAGACAACCCGATGCTGAAAGAACAAAAGGTTATGTAACATGAAATAGCAGTGAATAACACAATCACAAACTGTTCTCCAAAAGAGCTCAATGGCTAAAAAAACAATCTTACCTTTTATAACAAGTTTGTTTCGATCTCACTCCTTCTTGACATAAGCTGGTTGTTTACTTTCCTCACTTCCCTTTCTCTTCACATGTACTGAGTTGAACTTCCAATTGGAGTGATTTCATTTACCAACAGGCCCTGCCGTCTCCAACGCTGATTCAACATAATCATCATCATCAAAAACTAGGTTGACAGGCACTCGCCGACAGTCAACCATTGGCTTGGTGTCAGGGCCTCAAGGAACTTTCACTCTACCGAACCGAACCTCACAACCGCATCACCACGCAGACGGAAGCGTGAATCTCTTCATTGATGAGAAGCCTGTGATCATGATAGTGCATGTTGTAAACATTAATGCCATCTTCCTCGGCTGAGCTGTAACATTTGATAGCTTTGTCGTGCTAGGTGAGCTATCAGTAGATGCACGCTACCTTTGTGCCGTGATATGTTTGGCAGGTTTAGCTCAGTAGAAAGAAAATAGTTCCCACATTAAACTGCTCACAACAGGGTCTGTGAATTATCTTGAGTAACTGACTCATGAAAGAGACATTGTTGTTGAGGTTGTCAAATGCATTTTTTTGGCACTTTGAGCACCACAAGCCACAGGGCCATTTAGTTCCATTATATTGGAGAGAAGGCAGACATCTCCACAGCTGATACCGCCAACACTCAGCAACTCACATAAAGAATATACTGATTAACAGCACTACAGGTTAGAGGAAAAATATGTATTTTTGATTTTTGGTTGAACTGCCACTTTAAAGAGATATTTAATTAAGGTTTTCTTATCACCATGAAGTTTGCCTTTTTACCATCCAGACAAGCTGATCGCAAGAAGTTTGTCTGACGCTGCAGTTCAACGAGACTTGAGACAGTCCTTGAATTAGTGTTAAGTGCTTGATCAAATTTCTAAAAATGCTGAAATATCTGTTGACCTGCCCTCTCTGTGACCTTCTGGCTGCTGCATCCGTGTATGTTCTCGCCAGCATTTCTGCAGAGACCTGGAGGCGATGTAGCAGCCTGCTGTTTAGGTTACTAGGTCTTGTCTGCGAGTCTTCCTCCCAGTGGAGGAACAGGGCTAATCACCATCATACCGTGTGCTATTAGTGGTTTGCTTTGGGTTGTAGCCAGGCTAGAAGCTCAACATCACAGAACTCAGAACCAGCTACTGTCCAAATACTGCGTGTCCACTAAGTGTGTACACCATCAATCACATGGGGGTCGTGATTATGTATTAAATGTATGTTTTCGGCAGATGAGCGACTCACCCTTTGTTCTCATGTGTTTACTTCTGCCTCATCTAACCTAGAATTACAGTAGGTCTGTGCATGCATTTTGCATTTATAAACGAAAATAAGGGGTCCAGTCAAAAGTGACGCCTTCAGTCTTGAGACAAAAAATGATTTCAGAGATAGACTCCTTGTTTATTTTTTTGTCACGAGTTAGACAGTTCCTCCACTTTTGATCACAGGCTTCTTTGTTGGATGGTGAAAAAGATGAGTGAAATAGACGAGTTATATAAGAGCCTGTGTTTTGACTGAGAAGGAGCGACGAGAAAATAACAAAGTAGGCCAAAAACCACCAAACTGTTTATTAACTGTGAATTAGATGTAATGAAACAAGGTTAAAAAAAACAGAAAGATGGCTTATATAACCGTCACTGGTGGCCCAAAATTCTCTTTCATTTGGAAGTTAGAGTTTCGAATTTAAGTTGTTTACCAAATACTTAATTCATTAATCATCATACATTTCACTTCTTTAGTTCAAGTCTCTTTCCTCCTCATTTCTGTCTTTCTTGCCCTTTGCACATCTGCCTGTCCTTCTTTTTTTTTACTGTTATTCTTGTGTCATTAGTCTTTTATTTCTTCTTTTCCTGACCTGCTACCTCATTTTGTCCTCTCTTCCTCAATCTGATGTCTTTACATTTATCAATTCATCATGCTCATCCTCACCTTCCCTTCAATCATCTGTATCCCTATCATTCCTTACAGGGCTTGAACTACCACGTGCGTCATATTTGAGCTGTAATTGTCAGCTCTACATGCAGCGGTGGACATTACAAGGTACGGAGAATATGTTGTGCACGGCTGCAGACTCACGCATTGATCGGGAGACTCACGCAATTAACACTTATCACATATGCCACGTGTCCATTTTCTACTGCAATGAAGAAAAAAAGTATAATGTCGAGGTGCGAAAAGAGGACACAATAACAACACAATCTAATGTTCAGAGAACAGAGCAATATTACTGGATGCCAGTGAACAATAACACACACCTTTACAAAATGTATCTGCTAAAGCGCTTACTGGCTCAAGAAAAAAATTCTTACTGCATGTAGCAAGTTTGTTTTGACCTAACACACTCTTGACTTTAGCTCTTCATTTAAATTTCTCACTTCCTTTTCTCTTCTCGTACTCTGGGCTGAACTGCCAATCAATGTTATGAGCCGACGGGCTCTGCTGTGCCGAAACAGAAAGATGTGTTGATTCAGCGGAAGAAAGGGCCAACTACCGCCAACGAGGGCCAATGGTGCAGTATGCAACACACCAACCAGGGCAGCAGATGCTCACCAACTGCCCAACTTTGACTGACGGCCAACCATCAGGTTGATGTGTCAGGGCCTTTACACTAGCCCCTTTCACACTGCCTCGTCAACATGGGAATATCATGCAGTTATACTGTCCTGTATAAAAGGTACAATCGCGGAATGGGTGGACAGAATTGTCTTACCTTTAAGCCAGCATTGGAGGTAGTAACGGTGCTGAAACGACGTCTAAAAAGGGCTGGGAGATTTAAAAAGCAGCTGATAGCAGTTGGCGGCTAACTCGAAGAAGAAGAACCGCAGCCAAAAATGTCTGCAAAGTGGCAAAACAATGCTCCTTATCCTCCGAGCAGAGGACGAGATCAGCCGCCATGTAACAAGGATACTAAATGGTTGTGATTACCATGTAATGCCATTGGTATTGTTTATCAAGCACTGCTGCGACGCATAGGTTTTATGTCACACTAGAGGCTGAAGCTGTTGTGTTACACGTCATGCTTCTTTTGCTTCCACAATGCCAGCATGTTGACTAAAATTACACACTGGAGCATCATGATGCTGCTGTTGTTTGATTCTGTGTAAAAACACAAAGGTGGCATAAAGACAGCACTTTATAGCGGCCCTATGGCGCGATTTCTGTGTAAAAAGGGCTACTGACAGTGCACAGACAGAGAAGACAGAGCAGTGCAGCACAACAGCAGCACTGTATACAATCTGGTTAGGCCACCCGCTGCTTGGACTTTGATACACTTGTTGATTAGGTGATGTCACTAGATAAGCCCGAATTTGATAAAACTGTTTCCATATAATTTTTGCTGAAAGCACAATGGATTTCTGATCAAAATATTCCTATAGAATTGGTACATTTTGAAGCAGTTTAACTACTGAACAGGGAACATTTGCTCAGATGACACAAAATGTCTTAATTTTTAAACTCTCATAAATTAAATGAATAAATGTTTCTTTTTCAGAGGTTTGCAGAAAATGTCAGTGTAATCCTTTCAGGATCCTTGACAAATGAAAAGGTATGTTACTGTACAGTTTTTTTTTAGAAAAAGTAAAATGAAAGTTCAGTTTAGTTTCAGTTTTATTTGAATAGCTCAACATCACAGGGGGCTTTAAAACGTGTCACCCTCTGTCCTTGGACCATCACAGTGGATAAGGACAAACTTTTCACCCCAAAAAAAACTTTAACAATGAAAAAATGGAACAATACAATTGCAATAGAAATCTCACAAAATTAGGTAATTAGGAAGAGCAACTGAGGAGGGATCGCTCTCCCAGGATGGACAGACTGACAATTTTCTCATATTGGAACTCTCATAAAAAAGAAAATAAAGCAGCAGACAACAATGGATTTCTTTTGAAAAAGAAGGACTTATACACCAAATGGTGCAGTAAAAAAATGGTGTTAAAAAGCAATTGCTACATGTAATTTAAACTATAAACTACATGCACCAGTGCATGCACACAGAAAATAAGTATTTCAAGCCCTGATCTACGTATCCCTCCCTCCCTCCCTCCAGATATCTCCCTCTTCTCTCGATTTGTCTGTCATACATCCTATCCGTTCCTCTCTCTGTAACCTTTCAGTGCTGAAAGGTCAGTACTCTAACTTCTACTTTTCTGTTTCCCACAGACCCTGTGGTGCTGGGCAGAGCGTTATGGCTCAGACGCTGCAGATGGCGATCCCTAACTTTGGCAACAACATCCTGGAGTGTCTGAACGAACAGCGGCTGCAGGGCCTCTACTGTGATGTCTCCGTGGTCGTCAAGGGACATGCCTTCAAGGTCCCAAAGTTTTTTTTAACTGTTAATTTAACTGTTGTAAGTTGCCATTTGTTAACAATGTTAACAAATGGCAACTTATGCCAGTGTTGCACGGAAACTTCACCTAGGAACTGCACAGTGTGACCACTTAAGGGGGATTTATATTTGTGCGGCAGACCGTACGCCCTATTCTACTCATGTGGCCCACACAATTGTGAGCATTTCTGCTTGTGCGGTGGTGTGTCTTTATCGCTCTGCAGTAACACCTCCAAACACTAGTCAGCGACAGAGGTTTCTGTGAAGTGCGGTTAAGTTTAGTTGATTCAAAACACACATTAAACACACATTAAACATGGCTTAATAGAAACAATTTCAAACACAAGTACACAAATCAGCTTCACTATAACCCGCAGCATTCACAGACAAACACTTGTCTTTATCTGGACACATTTCCCCCACAAATACAACATGCTACTGTTTTTAGCACAAGCCTATGGCATTTTACATTGTATAAATTAGCATAGCGGCTAGCAAACCTCTATCTACTCTCTGTCTAAGCTAGGGACAACAGCAACATTTAACAAAGGTAATGTTACAAAATTCAGCTGTATTACAGCTCACAAGATTCACCAACAAAACAACTGTCTTATACTAAACACATTTTCCAAACAAATACAACATGCTAATGTTATTAGCACAAGTCTGTGGCATTTTACATTGTATAAATTAGCCTAGTGACAAGCGGAGATTTCCTCTGCGCATATGAAGCCAGGATAAATCACACACAAGACTTAAAATGCTATTTTTATGGAGGCTTTATTGTCTTCACAATGTATGGTTTCTTATCTGAAATTAAAATAAATAAAAGCTTAATTTCCACTGAGGGAAATGGTAGTTATATTTCTGGAGAGGCACATGTCTGCGCCGATTTGACGCAGAAGTTTAAGTTCCACCTAACTCAACTCACTCATTACCTGCAGTAGAGTAATTGGTGGCTAAAGAACGATTATTAGTATTTTTTCCGGGGCATTGGCTTATTGGTCATCTTGCCTGCTAAGTAACAAGCTCATGGGTGTCAATTATTTAGCATAATCTACTATAGCGTTATCATGAAATATAAACTTGTAGTTTAAGAAGAGGAAGCAGCTTTAAAGCTAAATAATATTTAAATCTTTACTCATATTGGCTTTATTTTTAAACAAGACAAAAGGAGTGGCCAAATTAGAGTTAGAATCAAAACTATAAATAAATAGTTTCAATTTTCATATTCTTTGCAGACTTTTTTCTTGCCAAAGCGTGCACTTTTTGTGTTAAAAACAACATGCTTGGGAAGGTATTTTGTATTCATGTTTCTAGTTGTTCATGGGGCCTGAAGGACTGGTTGCGAGGGCTGCAGTAAGGCGTAATTAGCTCCACAGTGAAGATATTGACAAGATTTTTGGTCAGAATCAATTGGCGAGACAGGGAAATATGACCCAGGTCAAAATCTGCCAGAGTCCTGCTTTAAATAATTTCTAATAGATTTTCTGATCTCCCTCTGGCCACTTCTCTCACTGGGGGGAATAAATCTTTGGCTTTGCCTCCATTCAATTCTATTTCAATTTGTAAGGCTACAATTAGAAATTTGGCTGTATGTCAGAATGCACTGTAATGGGAAATGAGTCCTTTTCAGTTAGATATGATCAGTATCTTTTTCCACAAGCTAGGGTCACTGTAAACATGATGGAGATGAAGCCAGTCTTCTACATGTTGTTAGTGGTTTCTTTCTACCTCCTTATACTTGACTGCATACACAAGTGAGTTTGAACCAGATCAGCTGTGTGTCATGATATGGATCATGATATTCACCTCGCATGGATTTCAATCAGACTCGACATATTTTTACACTTGCCTCTCCCTGCTGTTTACCCCTCAGGCCCACCGTGCGGTGCTGGCAGCCAGCAGCTCCTACTTCCGGGATCTGTTCAATGCCGGAGGGAAGAGCTCGGTGGTGGAGCTGCCCCCGGCCGTGCAGCCGCAGAGCTTCCAGCAGATCCTGGCCTTCTGCTACACAGGACGCCTCAGCATGAACGTTGGAGACCAGTTCCTCCTCATGTACACCGCTGGCTTCCTCCAGATCCAACAGATCATGGAGAAAGGCACAGAGTTTTTCCTCAAGGTAACCTGCTGATGAAGCATTCATAAACAACAATATAAGGCTTAGAACTATTGGTTAAAGGGTTATACGTGCACAGGATTTTTTCTATACATACAAGAACCCTTTAAATAACTTGTAATCATGCTACATATGAACCAGTCATGAATAAAATAGGTGTTTTATGTGCTGCCACCGCGGTACCTGTTGTGTGCGTGACATTATGCATGGCATTCTGTTGTCATAGGGGTGTCTGTGTTTGCGGACATGTTCTCGTGACTCCAGAATAATTGAAACATCACACTGACACTACAGGTACTCTCTATAGTAGCAGATGATCTGATTAGATTTGGAGTGCCTTGCTGCATAAATCTACATATTAATGAGGAACACTGATTTCCCTGAAAGTAACCCTTAACACCTCCAGACACAGAGTTAATGTGGTACGAGCTCACTGGTCTTGAAATACTGGTTATCAGACATAGTGGTGTTTTGTAGAGTTTGGCTTCTCCAGCAGCCACTTTGGCAAGCCAGCGAGGAATATTGAGAACTTGTGTTTGATGCTAAAAGTCTGTCCAGCTTGTTGTGTGGTGAAAGTAGTTTTGTACCAAAGCACTGTATACTTGTCGTTTATATTACTGGGCAAAAATCTGATTTATGATTGGGTAGTGTGTCTTTTTCAGAATATTCACTACTAATGTTGATATGATAACAGAGCTTTGTGTTACCAAATAACAAAGCCTGATTTTTTTTTTTGATACCTTATTTCAGGAACATAAACCAGGTCTGCAACTAACAATTATTCCATCATTGATTAATCAATCTTACGGCTGGGCAATGTATCAATATTGAAGCCATATCATGATATCAGACCAGATATCGACTTAGATTTTGGATGGTGATATCGTACGTGATGGCTTTACCTTGTTTTCAAACAGCTCTGTGTCACCGCAGTGTGTGCAGATGAATGGTAGCTGCTCTCTGTGCTCTCCCCTGCTCATCTGTTGGTGGGGGTACCTGGGGTTTGCGTTACCTGGTGGACTTTTGGCAGGAGATGAACAGAGAGCTCCAGGCACTGGCAGCCTGGTGGGAAGCTAATGTTAATGCTAACATTAACCTTGTATTGGGTCCGCTCTGTGGAATGGATGCTTTTTGTTTAGATGCTGAAGTATTGATGTCAAGCTATTGTGGTAACCTAGTTTGGTTTTACAGTGGTCACACTGTACAGAGTTTTCATTTAGTTTCATTTTGAAATGATCCCAAACTTTGGACACTTTGTCCTTTTCTCTGGCCTTACTCTTCTCTTTGCCGCTTGCTTTTCTCCCTCTTTCTTCATTTTGCAAAATGCGCTATCAAATCACATCTTCTGTTTTGTGCATGAATGCATTTTGAGATGTCTACTTCAGCTTAAGCACATTGTGCCACAGTAATAATCATCCGTGCAAAAAACAGTGCTCTGTATATTGTTTTATAGATTAAATGAAGCTTCAATGCAGATAATTTGCACCAATGATTTTCAGTAATCAAGTTACTCGAGTTTCTTGAGGAATCATTTCAGCCCTACATGGCATCATATTATATATATATTGTCATAAGTAATCATTATGGTCGCGACGATAAGTTGATCAACATGAGTTTAATCAAAAAATATTTTGATAATCAAATAATGATATTTTTTTAAGCAAAAAAGCCAAACATTAGTCCAGTGTGTAGGATTTAGGAGGATATATTGGCACAAATGTAATATAATAAGTATGTTTTCTTCGGTGTATAATAACCTGAAAATAAGAATCGTTGTGTTTGTGTTACCTTAGAATGAGCCATTTATATCTACATAGGTATCATTGACAAACAAAACATTGGCTCTAGATAGGGCCATTCACGTTTTTGCATCATCCACCTTAGTTAGCAGCCCATCCGTGACGAGAGGGTCAGAAAAACATAGATTTTATAAACGTGAAACCGCTTTATTCAGTGTTTTTAACAGTTTAAATTACAAGGTTCATTTGTTTTGGAGAGGAGGAGACCTTAACGGATAATTCGGCTCCTGGTAAAAACCTCCTTAACAATGAACACTGGGGGAATATTAACGAGAAAAAGTTTCAGCTAGTTGCAATTTCCAATTCTCACCACTAGATGCCACTAAAGCCCCTAAATGTTATACACTGTTCCTTTAAATGTGAGAGCTTGATGCTCTTCTTTGTCACACATGATAATAACCTGCATAGCTTTGGCTGTTTGGACTGTTGGTCGGATGAAACATAACATTTGGAGACGTCACATTGAGCTCTGGGAAATTACACAGCGCATGTTTCACTGTTTTCTGACATTTAATTGATTAAATGATTAATTGATACAATAATAGGCAGATCAATCAATAATGAAAATAATTGTGAGTCACAGCCCTAGTTATGATACTAATGAAATTTATGTGGCCACACCTCCAGGTCTCATCTCCAAGCTGTGACTCCCAGGGTCTCCATACTGAGGAGACCCCGCCCTCCGAGCCTCAGAGCCCCGTCACTCAAACAATGGGAGGTGGGGGAGTTGGCGTCGTTGCCCCAGCCGCGGGGAGGCCCGCCTCTTGCCTGACGCCCCTCCCACTGGTGTCCAAGGTGAAGACAGAACAGACGGCCTCCACACCTCAGCCCACCCCACAGCCACAGCAGGTAGGCTGTTTCTGATCATCTCAAAACAAGCAAAGTGTTGCACTGATGAGGTAATTAACAACATCTAAGGCTTTTTTTTTAAAAAAAATGTGTGAATTATGTAAAATAGCCTTTAAAAATAATAAAATATAATTCTGTATTCACATCATTTGAAAAGGGGGCATCATGAGTAGGTGTCTCTTTGAGTTTGGGATTTGAAAAGGCTTTGATAGATTTTCAAGGAAAGCTCGCTCCAAGTAGCTCCAGCTACAAAAAAAATTAATCTGCCTGTTGTTACGGCGGCTGAAAAGCTTATTTGAAAAACACCATATATCTATACTTTTGGACAAATTATAGCCTGAAGGTTATTTCTGAAATATGGCAAAGACGATTTCACAAAGTTTTTCAAGCAAAGAAATAAATCATTTCAGATGTCAAAGGTCGTCATTTAAATTGTGTGCAGTTACTTTGTAAGAGCTTTAACTGAAGGTCTCAAAGAGCCTTACTATGAAGACACGAACATGGTGTGTGTGTTTTTTCATATTGCCATCCATATTAATGAGCTGTGGGTGTTAAAGGAGCACAAGCTGTAGTAAACACTTTGTCTCACTTCATTTATCGTCACATAAAACCTCCTCATACAAACACTAGAATGGATTTTGTGAGCTTTTTATTGCAGAGAAAGTGACGAGAAATTATACATATTTGGATTTTTGCTCACCTGCTGAAAGCTGGTAAACTAAAGACACCTACCTTCTAAAACCCAGGCTATATAAACAGAGCATATTTTCATTTTCCTGGTGGTGTCATGTGTACTTATTAAACATACCCTGGAAGTTTCAAATTTAGTTTCAGGTTGAAACCTGCTCACTCACTTGTACAGTGCATAGAGGACTGTAAATCTTTATAAAAAAAAGAAAAAAGTCGAAGTGTTGAGTCAGGCTACTTAAAATACAGCTTAAAGAGAAAGTGGAGAAACCAGTTTCTTGTCATTTGATTCAGAGAAAAGCATCTGGCAAAAATAGTTGCCATGTGATGTTGGGTGCTAAATCTGCATATCAGTGTGTCTGCTACAGTCCTCACTTTCAGCACAGGCAGAGTCTACACTGTGAGAACAGTGTGATCATCACCATAAAGTTTTGCTCTAGACATGCGAGTACCACAGACAAAATTCATACGTACGGCTTAATCTGTTAATGGCTTTGGAAAGACGCAGTCGGCATGTTCTTCATCGTTTTGTGACGCTGATTTGTGTTAATGTAGGCACCAGCCTTTTCTTGTAGTCAGCATTAGAGGCACGCTGAGGTTTGCTCACAGTTACAGACTTGCATAAGAGAATCTTATAAATTTTATTTGACATTTCAGCAACCAGTGAAGTGGGAGAGGTTTATAGATTTATTTGCCAAAGACTAATGTAACTACCATGTGGCGCTTAGCAAGTGCAGCTGAGTATCGAATCTCAATCCATTTTCCTTCTTACTGAAATGTATCTGTAGCAGCCAGTGTAAACTGTTTGGCATTAAAAGTTTGCATTAAATGTCAGCCTTGTTTTTAAATTGGCTGCTTTCTCATTTTAAGTCCCCCTCCACTTAAAAATGTTTTTTTCTTATGTTTATGACCCCTAAAATGAATGACCTTGGCTGTACTGACCTGTATCTGTGCAAAGTTTGTCACTAGAGAGGTGTTTTCCACATTCTTCTACTGAAGAGGGCGATGTCTGTGCACTTCCCAAAAATCTAAGATTCAAAGGAACGCGACACAAGCTAGATTAGGCACCAACATCTGGCTTTTATATTTAATATGAAAGCTACAATCGGCATTCACACCTGGGTCAAATGACTCTGAAGTAGCCAGAGGTATTTATCAGCTTCAGTGCTAATTGGCAGCGATGGAAATACAGCACCAGGTTGGATACGCTAACTTTAGCCCCGGTGAGATGCAATGACAGGCCGCTGCAAAATACCATCCGTTTCCGTTCAAGCAGAGCTTGGACATTGATCCAAATGTAGTTGGCATCGAGTTTAAAATAGGGACCGAAAAAGTAACCACCAGAATATCTTCGCTGGACTCTGGCAATGGGAACAGAGTCTATTGGCTATATTTAGCAGGTGTTCCCACGTTTAAAAATCCTGCATACATGCACTAATTTAGCACTAAAGTTTTATAATATGGACGCCAATCACGTATTGATGGGGTTATGACTTTGACACCACACTGCAGAGAAACCTAAAACCTCCAGCACAAAGCAGAGACGTTAGTACAGAGAGCAAAGTTAGCATTAGCAAAGTGAAAGTTTTGACAGCAAACATGGTGTACTGTGCAGTTTTTGGATGTAATCTGGACCCTGGAGCTTCCTCCCACTATCTACCAAAAAATAAAACCTAACAAACTTATTGTAGCAGATATTATTGTGTGTTTGACAAACACTAATGCTGCGTCAGCCACCTCCAGTTAGCCCACATGCTAACAAGTTAACAAACAACATAAACAAATAAAAAATACTAACTCTACTTAATCTAAGCTAATCGCTGATTTTGGTGCACAAAGCTTTTACTTTGAAGGGCAGTTTCCTGCTGCAGAGTGAGTGACTAATTGACAGCTATGTGACAAACACAGCAGTTTGACGACATGGCCAAACGCAAGTATGACCTTGAATGTATTAAACTTCATGGACCTTAAACTAATGGCTAAAGAGCAATCTGGACCCTGTGGTTGGACCAGTTGGGAACCACTGATCTAATGCTAACACTAGTCGTCTTGGTGTGTACTGCTCTTTCACTGGTCAGCCTGGCGCAAGAAGCACTGGAGAAAGCTAACAGCCAAACGTGCAGCAAGCAGCAGTGGTGGGCCGGGCAAAGGACAGATCCACAATTTCTCAGTGAGAAAGAATAGATCTGCCTCCAGACCCTTTTCAGAGTTACTCTTTATGTGGGAAAAACAAAATAGTTGGTTTATGTTCATTGATTGTTTTTTTTTTTTTGTTAAGCAATAAAGATGAATAAGCAGCGTCTCTCTCTCCTCAGCAGGAGGTCTCTCCCTACTCGGTGGTCTGCACCCCCGTGGCCAAGCGGCTGTGGGAAGGGGGCAACCGTGACAGCGGAGGTGGGTCCGGAGGGGGTGGGGGTGGTGGGATGAGGAAGGCCGCACGCTACTCTTCCTCCTCCTCTTCGTCCTCTTCCTCCAACAACGCCACCCAGGATGCCTCTGGGCGCGGACCTGCAGCCAATGCTGCCATGGTGGGCGGTGGCAGCGGTGCCAGCGTTCCCACTTCAATGGGAGGAGCTGGACTCAACAGTAACCACAACAACAACAACAACAACAACGGCGGCACCCCCGAAGGCACCAGCCCGGGCACACTGAGCATGTACACCAGCGACTCCCCAATCAGTTACCACGACGACGAGGAAGAGGACGACGTGGCGGACGAGAGCGCCGAAGAGCAGTACAGACAGATCTGCAACATGTACACCATGTACAGCATGCTGAACGCTGGAGCGGCAGGTAAGCTCCCACAGCAGGTGAACACATCTGACTCAGAGTGTGAGTTCACTTCACGGTTACTGTGTTTCATGTAAATGTAAAGTTTTTGTCTTGTGATGTGTAACTCTCACTGTGGAGTGTTTATAAGCACCAGTCCTGTAAGGATTGTTTATCCAAACTTCTCAGGATGTTGAGGAGAATGAAAGGTTCAAAACACAGAAACCAGTGGAAGTGGTGTGGATGCTGCCTAAAGCTTATGAATTGTTGATAGTTTATTTAATCAAAAGGACGATCAGATGGTTGTTTGGTGTTAAATATTCAGAGCGCTGATGGTTATACAAACCAAAGATTATTTAAAATGAGCGAGAAATGAGCTTTAAAGCAGCCAAACAGCATCAACAACAGGAGGTCAAGGGTCAAAGGGCCTTTTTAAGTCAAAGGTCCTGGATGGATTTAAAATATATGGGGAAACAAGTTGCTCAGGACATTAGTCCACATGTCTCCAGTGACCTAGAACTGAATCACCAGAGAGTTTGTGTTATATTCTCTAATTTCAACCGACTAAAGTAAGATTAAAAACACTTTACAAAGTGCACTTAATGGTTTTAATGCATGAATGGAGGCAAAGAAGCGCCCGATGCAAAGTGGAGTGTGATCTCCTCTGTGCTACAATCCTTTCAACATACACTTGTGAATTATCTCACTTATATAATGGTTAAAATTAGAGCACCGAGGGTTTTTTCATGTCTGCGCCAGCCACAGCCGGAGGCATTATGTTTTCGGGTTGTCCGTATGTCTATAACGTCTCGTGAATCTCGGGAGCGCCTTCTGGGGAATATCTTTACATTTGGCACCAATGTCCACTTGGACTGGAGGAGGAAATGAATAGAGTCTGGTGGTCAAATTTCAAGGTCACTTTGACCTCACAAGAATTCATATGCTAATGATGACATAATTACACACAGATGTCACACACACACACACAGAAGAGATGGCATTTTATAACCGAAAGGTCAAAGGTCAGCTTCACTGTGACATCATAATGTTCTACAAAAACACTTTTCTGGCCGTTATTCAACGCCATATCTCAGGAACAGAAGGGGAGACATTTGGTCGGATACTGAATTGGTGACACTAATATTGGGTGTCCGCAAATAGTCTCTAAGTGAAGACAGAATGTTTCTCACTGGAACTCATTCACTAGAAACGTACATATTCATTTAGTGATAACTTTAATTGTGCTGAAAAACACACTTAATACTTAAATTCTTTTAAGTCCTCAGTGCATATGTTATATGAGTCTGGAAACATAGATTTAAACTTTAACTCGACTGGTTGGTGGAGGCACAAATCAAAGAACTAGTGTCAATAAAGGCCGACTGTTGTGTCACCTGACGTTGCCTGTGTCTCAGCCAGAAAGTTTGACTTGAACACACAGCAAAGACTACAACCAAAGACCAACTAGTACGTACACTCTGCACCTGCATGACAGTGCAAGTGGTAGCTTGTACTCTTCATCCAAAAAGGGGAACTTAGAAACCAGCAGGATGGATTTAAGACGCTCGTTAGCCAGTTAGCACGTTAACGACAAAGCCCGGGCGCCAGCAAACACTTACACAATCACAAACTGTTTCTGCTGCTCAGTGGCTAAAAACAATAATCTTACCTAATATAACACCTTTGTTTTGATCTCACATCCTCTTGACTTTAGCTGTTTGTTTGCCTACCTCGCGTCCATTTCGTGCCCTAAGCTGAACCTCCGCTGAGAGTAATTCCACTGACTGAGGGTCTACAGCAGCCTGACACGGGTTCAGCATGTTGACTCGGTCAAAAAGCCGCAGATAGGGGTTACGGTTAGAGCCTCACAGTCTTACATGACAGATGCTAGTCAGTATTTTTGTCATTAGCATACATCATTTCAATAATTTAATTTGAGCAGCAAAACTGAAATGTTTTTATGTCCTTAGTATTTTTATGTGACTGCTCTTTTCCTTTTGTTTTGTGGGGAAAAAAGTTAATATCCCAATAAGCAGGGTTTTGTATCTGCTCTGAGACTCTGGCACTAGAATAGTCAAATTTGAAATGACAGGGTAGGGCAGACAGGGCACCTGGTAGAGCAGGTACCCCATATACAAAGGCTGCGTCCTTGCCGCAGTGACCGCAGGATCAATTCCAACCCACGGCCCTTTGCTGCATGTCATTCGCCCTCTCTTTGCCTCTTTCACACTACAGCTGTCCTATCAAGTAAAAGCAAGAAGCCCCAAAAAATATCTTTTTGAAATGACACCCAGCCCTAAATGTAAGTAAAAAACTGCTAACAACACATCATCCTCCCTCCTCAGTGGTCGGGGAGCGGGTGGAGGCTCTTCCTGACTTGGCTCCAGACTCAGGCGGCGGGCGAGGGGGCAGGGGGGCGCGGTCCAGGCAGGACTTGGCGTCGCTGCCCGCCGAGCTCATCAGCCAGATCGGGAACCGCTGCCACCCGAAGATGTACGAGGAGGGCGACCCGGCCGAGAAGCTGGAGCTGGTGAGCGGCACCTCCGTGTACATCTCCCGCGCCCAGCTCATGAACTGCCACGTCAGTGCCGGCACCCGCCACAAAGTGCTGCTCAGACGCCTGCTGGCCGCGTTTTTCGACAGGTCAGTGGTCAACACGCTTTACCTGCCATGTATTTGGTTTGTCAGTTTGTGTGTGTGTGTGTGTGTGTGTGTGTGTTTGTATAAGCTGCAGCAAATGATAGACTGCAGGCTGTGAACTAGACTTCAACTGGAGTCAGTCCACTTTTGGCTTTGAGTCAAGTTTTCATCAACTCACTGAGGTCAGGAAATTTAGTTTTTGAAGCTCATCTTTTAGTTTCCTTTAAACTGATTTAATGGTTATTTAATGTGTTCCGTACATCATCTGTTTTTGTTTTTGCCTTGCTCAGGAGCACTCTGGCTAACAGCTGTGGAACTGGCATCCGCTCTTCAACCAACGACCCCAGTCGTAAACCCCTGGACAACAGAGTGCTGCATGCTGTCAAATGTGAGTCATACAGAGACACACACAGTTTTTGACACCATAAATACTGTCAGTTACATGTCAGTCAGATTTTGGAGCGGCCTGCTGCAGAGTTGATCTTTACAGCTTTGGAATTTTAAGACTCCTCGCCGTCCATTCATTTAGTGTTTGCCTTGTGGTTTCTTTCTTCCTCTTTTCCATTTTTCACCTCTTCTCTTTTCTCCAGTTTACTGCCAGAACTTTGCGCCGAGCTTCAAGGAGAGTGAGATGAACGCCATCGCAGCCGACATGTGTACCAACGCGCGCCGCGTCGTCCGCAAGAGCTGGATCCCCAAGCTCAAACTGCTGATGGCCGACAGCGACGCCTACTCCGCCTTCCTGGCCGACAGCGTGAAGATGGAGGCCGACGCGCTGGGGGCGGAGCAAGGCTTCGACCCCGCCTCCCTGGAAGCGGTGGCGGCGGCAGCGGCCGCGGCCGCCAACCACAATGAAGCGGGAGGTGGAGCCACGCAACCAGATGCCCTCCAGGGGGCGGGAGGAGATGGCAGCACTTTGTTTTGAGTGAGTGAATGGACAGATAGATGAGTGGACAGATGGACAGATTTGATGGAGGGAGGGATGGCATTTCTCTGGGGGCGATGAGTAGAGAACGGTGGCCGCTTTGGTCGTGATGACAGTTGTCACTCCTCCCCTCGCCGCCGTGTGTTTGGGGGGTCTCTTTCTTCTTTTACACCTCTTCTGGTCAGTTTGTTCTGCTTTCCCTCCTTCGTTTGTCCACGTTTCTGTCTCTCTCGACGGCCCAGAATGCCTCACTTTGGGTTGTTCCTCCTTCCTTTTCTGGTGGAGAGAGATGGAAAGATGGAGAGAAAGGTAGCAGAGGGAGGAGGTCATACCCCCCCACACACACCTCCTCACTCCTCTGCAACCTTTCAGAACCTGATTGTTTCAGCCTTTATTTTTTATGTTTTCTAAAGTGTGTACTGTCACTAAGGCCCGTTTCTTACCATAATCAATCACAGACATTCCCTGGGGTTGGGGGGGTGGGGGGGGTAATCCTGTTTGGAGAACGTGATATTTCCTTCCCCAAACTCCGGTAACACTGTTGTTTTTGATATTGAATGTATGCGTGGCGAAGCATCCGAACCGCAGCGCTGTAAGTCAGTGGAGGTCGAGTGAGTTTGTACAGAGCCCTTTTTTTTTTTTCTTTTTTTTTTATTTGTCTGTTTTTGCTTTATTTCATCTGGACGCCAGATGAAAGCTTCTCGGAGAGCGTGGGATTGATGAGGTCAGGGGTTGAAATGAATATTAATATGTATATTGGCATGGTTTATGATCTCCCCGACCTCCGCCCGACCCCACAAACCCTGCTCTTCAACCCCAGCCGAGCATGCTGGGAAACTGACCTGCCCGCCTTTTAGAGAGCTGCTGGGGAGTTCTGACTGACAGTGTGGCGGGAGACGGGAAAAAACTAATATTTGATTGACTAAAAAACCTTTTCGCCTGAACTTCCCCTTGTTTTTTGACCCGTAGACTACATCCACAATAATATGCTTTTGTGTTAAAACACATGACTGTTGCTACGTTTACACCTGGCGTCCACACTACTCTTTGGCTTCCCTAAAATGGAGAGCTTTGAAAACACTGCTGACCCCGTTAACGTTTGAAAACCCTGGGGTTGGGTTGTAGTCTTGACATGAGGAAACTGAGACTTTAAAAAGGATTGGGTCTTATCGGTCACAAGGTGTCAATCCAAAAATTTATAGCTAATTCTACATACTTTTGTGATTTCATCCTTCATGTGTGGGTAACGTTGCTCTTTTGCCGTTGCCAGGCATCCTCCAGCGATGGATAATGCTCCTGGTACCGCCATATTTGCATCACAACACTTCCCAATCTGTTTTCTACCGCCTTGACAGCCTTATACTCACGTTATTTTCAGTAACGGTTGGTTGACACCTGGTTGTCGATCCAAGCAAAGAAATGGCTCGACAACCAGGTTGCCATCTCCGTATTATTTACTGTAACTAAGCAACCAGCTGTACACAATCTGCTTCCTGTTTACATTGGCACACACTCGCCAAGTGTACGTAAATAGTCCTGTGATTTGCGTTTCCAGGCGTGATAGTATGAGCGGAGATTATTTCTAAAATGGTGCTAAAACCCTCGTGAGTACAGAGATCTTTTTCATTTTAAAAAGCTGTTTTAAATTAAAAACGTATTAGTGTGGATGTGGCCTTATGAAAAGACAATTTTAGTTTTCTTATTTTTGTGTTTAAATTCTTAATTTTTCCTTTTATGTGTGTGATTTTTGCCGAGCCTCCCGAGGGAGAGGAAACTTGTTACCGATGATTGTCAAAGAGTTTGCGCGTGATAAATGCACTGTGTTATTTCCTGCGGTATGATTACAATCGAACTACGGTTTTGTACGTATCAGAGAGAGACGAGAGGCGGTTTTATTTAAAAAAGCAACAAAAAAAAGAGAAAAAATAGAAGCTGAAATCCAATTTATATCACTGGTTATCACCCTTTTTTTTTTTTTTTAGAAAAAACGTCTGAAGGAAAGTCAAGAAATATCCAAAAGCGAGTTTCTGCCCGTGAGTTTAGGAACGTGTCGTGTGTGTGTGTGTGTGTGTGTTTGTGGAGTGTGTGTGAGGATTCAGCAGCAATGTTCTTTTGTTTTCAGCTCGTGTTTAAATTGTTTTCCCTCCAAATATTCGCAGCCATGCCAGTTAACAGAACAAGTTTCCTCGGGCTCTGCTGCCTGGATGCGTGCTCGCCTGGCATGGACAAAGGTGCTAATTCAGGCATTGGTACATTGCAAGGAATACAGCTCCGTGTGTGTAATGTGTAGGTGTGTGTTTGAGCGGCCACACTGTTTTGTATGTGTGTGCTGCAGCAGAGAGAGAGAGGCCAGACGGTGTGTTTTCACACACGCTTGGTCGATTCATTCACCCATCACTGCGGTGAGCACACACACTCACACTCACGCAGGCTAATACGCATTTGGGCGCTGTCAGCCGCATCAGCTACAGTACGCCAGAGCAGCATGGGAATTAAAGGGGAATTACACTGAAGCAGAGCTGAGAGGCTGTTTGTTGTTCGTCACATGTGAGCATTCACCTTAAATTTATTTTAATGAGGCCGCATCATGGGAAAGGTAAACTGTCGCTGCGCTGGCGGAAAGTTTTGTTGTTGCTTTGACAGTTAATTTCCCAGCTTTATGTCACGTGCGATACTCTGAATTATAAACAGAAAGCTGCTAAATAATGGAAATCACAGAAGAATGTCGGCATAGAAACAACCCTGAAAGCGAATATTGCAGTCATATGCGCCTTTGATACTTAAGTGGCTGAATGGTAGCTTTCAGAAACTATAACAAGAATACAGAGCGAGATCTTTTCTCTTCAGAAAAATTGACCTCCACATTTCACAATGCAGCTGAATACAGTCATCAGCTAAACCCTGAAGAGGGCTTTTTGCTCTTGTTCAGTCTGAAGTTGAATACAGGGGCTGCAGGTGAAGTTTTTTATTTAGTGCCACTAATATTTTGCTCCTCGGCACCATTGTGGTGTTTTAAATGGATACTCAGAACCTTGTTACACCAGATTACAGTCTCAGTTTTGACCCCAGTTTCAGGCTTTTAATCATAAAATCTCTCTCAGACAATCAATGTAAAGGCACTCTTTCTTCTGGCAGACCTGACACATCTGTCTGTTTGGCACTGTGCAATAAAAGCAGCAGTGTGAATAGTAGGGAAGCAAAGCTAACCAGCTGTAAGTGCATGTACTGTGTTGTGTGTGTTGAGCAGATTAGTGTGTGCTAGAGGTGCGCGGAAATCACAGCTCAGTTCACACGCCTGTTTAGGAGTCACGGTTCGGTGCAAGTTCGGTACAGTGGAAAGAAACAAATGTATAAAGATCCATTTCTCTTCATTTATGTTAATCAGACAGTATTGGACGTGTCAGAAAGACAAACTCCTCTTGCTGGGGACCGGAGTAACATTTTGCCTGTCTGCAACATCACTCAACTGTTTTCACCATAAAGATTTTCATACACTTACGTGTTACACTTTACGGACACTTTCCCAAAAGGCAGCAGGTCTCAAGAGGCTATAAAACTGAAAGCATCTCTTATGATGTGAAATTGAAAATAAAAAATAAATAGAATAATAAAAATAAAACTTGTGCATTAGGAGGAGTGTAACAGTTATTTCTATCTGGGCTGCCGGCCAATCTAAATGCCAACTGCTCCAGTAATTGTTTTATCCTGTTCTGCTTTTGCATCTTAAAGAGTTGGAGTTATGTTTTTTCCTCGTCCCAGTCACCAACACATCTGTTACCCCTTTTCCACCAAATTAGCTCTGGTTCTTGAACCGGTCCTGATCAGGACTCTCAGAGCCTTGGTGCTGTCTAGCGACCCAGCCTGCGCTTCCCCCATTTTTGAATGAAACCATTGTAATCAAGCATCATCAGCAGAGGGCGTTCCACAATGCACAGTTGGAGTAAACAGTAGTAGCAAGATGGCAGATCTCACTGATCACCTGTGAGCCTTCGTTCCGTTATTACAGCCATTTGTTTTTGTCCAAAAATAAGCATGGACCAACTATTAATGACAAGAACACATAGAAGACTAGAACGTTCAAGACTCCATCTTGTCTTTCCAACGTGTAGCATATGACACGCCGATTAATAAATGATTAGAAAACCAACTTTTCAGGTTCTGAGCCAATTTATTTTTGGTTAAAAAGCTCAGAACGCTTCACTAATAGGCGCGCAAACTAGAACAGCACCCATTCCATGTTGGTGATGCTGTCGAATTAGCGCTACATGTAGCATGTTGGACGTGTGGAGCAACTGCAACACATCATCCTTGTCTTATACACAACTCCCTCTCCGTTGCTGTTGTAGCTGCACGGGAACCCACAAGCCGGTCTTCAAGCTCCAACATTTTATTTGCGCTCGCCAAA